>NC_143553.1:6297500-6597500 GCF_054136105.1 Typopeltis vanoorti
AAGTATCTTTAAATCCTATTTCTTACAGAAGATCCTAAAAATGAAAATTTTTAGGATCTTTTTTGATAAAGAGAAAATAAACTTTTGCTTTTCCCTAAATATAATAACTGTCAAAATTTTAAGCATAGAACTGCAATGCTTCAATTTGAAATAATCAATATATTGTAATGGAGGATATTATGGATCCATCCATAATTTATAACCAAATAGAGAAACTTAAAAGTTTCAAAAATTTACCACAGAGTTTGTAAGAATATAATCTGTTCATAAGCTTTCTAGTAAATGTTTGAAAGAAAGAAAATTTTTCTACATTTCATATTTTTGTTTGTTTCCACATTTTGGTATAAAATATAGATGAATTGATATTATTGTCTATTACAATATCTGTGTAAGACAAATATAAGTTTCTCGGCTCTATAGTTTAATATTTTATTATGCACCCACCCAGAGATCACTTATGATGAATTTAACTATCTTATATAGCTTAGTTACAGCATTGAATGAGCTTTTGTCTTAACTTCTGCTTGTATTTTTTTTTTTTTTTTAACTTGGTCAATTTGATGTCTAGTGAAACTTACTCAGCATTAATAAAAGGAAAATACACAGGCTGTGGGTATAGTTCATGTGATTTAAAATAGTACAGCCAAGGCAACTCCGATTCTGCTGTTGTTCTCATATGCTCAGTGGTAAATTTTGGAAACTTTACTTCTCTATACATTTGGCTATAAAATATAGATGGATTCATAATATCCTCCATTTTGATATAATAAAACTATCATTTCATAGAGAACTTTGTATTTAGAAAACAATAGAAAAATTTAGAAATCAGCATAAAACAAAGAAAAAAATCTTGTACTCATTTTTTCAAATGACAAAAATATTAGTGAAACTTATTTTTAAATTATGAAATATAGATAATTATTCTGGATTTAATAATCAAAATGAATTTGGGATAAATTATGATGTAGAAAAATGAATTTTTCAGCATTCTGGTTTCTTCATAAATATTTCTGACTTCTGAAAAAAAAAAAAGCTCTTTCAAGGAATAAGCTGGTAGCTAGTGCTGAAAGAAATTTTCTGAGAAATGGTACTGTGGGATAAATTTTACTCATTAGCCTTGGAAACCCTTCTATTTAAACAGTCATGCAAGATAAGAGTAGCTGTTTCTCAATTGTTTGTGTTTGTTATGACACATATAACAGGAATTTTTCTGTTTTAGCCAGCCAAATACCAAATCTTTCTACTGATAGGGCCAAAGCTGAATATCTGAAAAAGACACCGAATCAGCTTTCATGTGTAGAGCCTTAAGTGCTGTGAGGACATCATGTTGGAGGCTTAATGGAATGTATACAGCACTCAGAAAGGATTAACATAGGTTTAATATTACCTATATTTCGTCCTAGTCACTAGCACATATTCGGGAATTACAAAAACAACTAATGTAACAAGAACACAAATATTATACAATACTAAGCCCAACCACGTGGGTCACACTAAAGTCCTATCTAGGTGGAGCACCCTCTAAGGGCAGTTGTAGGTGGCCTGGAATGTAAGGTGGGACCTCTGGTGATGAGTGTTTCCCAAATCTTCGGAAGCTTAATGCAACCGTATTTATTGAGATTTAGTTGATTTCTGAGAGCTGCTGCTTCTAAGAATAGTCTCTCTTTCTTGAATTTTCTGTGGAGGAGCATGGTGGTTTTCTTCCAAGAGACCCAGTGGGTGGTGTCCAAGACATGGTCAGCCAAGCCTGACTGACCATAGTTGTCTTTACAGATATAAGACTTGTGTTCCTCCAGGCAGATGGATGCTGATCTGCCTGTCTGTCCAAAGTACGCCAGCTTACAGGAACAGAGTACTTTGTAAACTCCAGGCAGAAAGACAGGAGGGAGCTAATCTTTAGTAGAATGGATAAGGGTAGCAAGTTTGTGGTGGGGCTTATATGCTGAGTGTAGGTTGTACTTTTTTAGAATCTTGGCTATTTTTTCGGATGTGCATTGGATGTAGGGTATGGTGATGGCATTTTTAAACTCTTGTTGACAAGAAGGATGGGGAATGGGGGAGGAACTGATTATTTTTTTGATACTGTGATCGCTGTAGCCATTGGAGAGGAAAGTGCTGTGTATGTGGTTAAGCTCTGTAGTGAGGGCAGTTCCACTAGAACAAAGATTGTGGGCTCTCTTGGTAAGAGTTTTAATAATGCCATCTTGTTAACACAACTATGGTCATCAGGCTTGGCTGACCATGTCTTGGACACCATCCACAGGGTCTCTTGGAAGAAAACCACCATGCTCCACCACAGCAAATTCAAGAAAGAGAGACTATTCTTAGAAGCAGCAGCTCTCAGAAATCAACCAAATCTCAATAAATACGATTGCATTAAGCTTCCGAAGATTTGGAAACACTCATCACCAGAGGTCCCACCTTACGTTCCAGGCCACCTACAACCGCCCTTAGAGGGCATTCCACCTAGATAGGACATGTCACCCACATGGTTGGGCTTAGTATTGTATAATATTTCTGTTCTTGTTACATTAGTTGTTTTTGTAATCCCCGAAGATGTCCTAGTGACTAGGACGAAATATAGGAAGTATTAAACCTATGTTAATCCTTTCTGAGTGCTGTATACATTCCATTAAGCCTCCAACATGACACCGAATCAGCCAAATACCAAAGCAAAACTGAATATTCAGCACATCCCTAAGTTTAACAATAGAAAAAATTCCAGTTCAGTGAAATAAATCCTTGATTATCTTTATTACATGAAAAGGGCAGCAGAGATGTTATCAATAACCATATGCTAATCAGTTTGCTATGACTGTACAAATTGTTTAGATCCATTATATTTAAACAGAGTCACAAGATTTTTGGATGATGCACAGTCATTCTCTAAAATAGACCATATTCAAATTATTAACCAAAAAAAAAAAGCAAATGAATATAATCTTCTTGCATATTTAATGTTCATAAATTTTGAAAAACCCTTTGATTCTCTATATCAGTCAGAAATAATAAACAGTTTAAAACAACAGGCCATACCAACAAAGCATATAAGATCATTAACACGTTCGCTGGCATGCTCCTCAGACATAGTTTGTTCCTGCACGCAAAGCGCTTTCGCGTCTTCAAGGTCACTACGAGTAATCTCATAGCTGGCTTATCAGACAGAATTTTGTTTCATACGCCAACTACGAGTAATCTTGTATCACCCCCACCTATATATTACATGTGCTGATAAGTGTGTTTATTGCGTCTAGTCTCTAAAAACCTACAGTTTCTTCATGACCAGTAAAAGAAAACTTACTGGTAAAGAATTAGAAGGTTACGCTAATATGAACGATAATGAATTTAATGAATTCATCATCGCAAATGGAAAGATAAGAGATAAGTTCTTTCCATTTCAAATATACACAAATTTGAAATGGTTGAAGTGAAAAATCGGAATGGTAAAATTCAATTAAAACCAAATATCGTTAGGGACTATAATTTGAGTATGTCATGCATCGACCTTTCTGATCAAATGCTTTCTTACTATTCCACCTTAAGAAAGACAATTAGATAGCCAAAGAAATTGTCAATATGTATTTTTCATATATACATTCAAAATGCGCATAAATTGTATAATATAATTACTGGAAACGCAATGACTGTGTTAAAATTTAGAGATCAATTTATCTCAGTTTTTGTTGGAATGGATGAACTTACAGCATCAGAGAATATCAGCAGGATTCGGGATCTTCATTATTTGGAAATTTTACCACCTACAGAAAAAAAGAATCACCTGACAAAGCCATGCCGAGTATGTACACGAAACAAGCAGTGATGCGAAACACGTTATTATTGTCCTGTTTGCCAGGAAAAACCACCATCGTGTGTGGAAAATTGTTTTAAAGTGTATCATTCGTAATTTGAATAAATTGGTTTTTTATTTTATTGATTTCATTTTATTATTTTTATTGATTTTATTAGTTTTGATTTGATTTACAAATTACGGGTTAACTCATGCTTTTCATAGGAGGTCGATAATCGACATACGAGTATATTCATAATTGGCTTCTGAGGGACATATATAATATACTATATTTTAGCTGAAATTATTTCCCTTCTACCAAGCCCCCAGATGTGCTCTCCGCTTTATTCACAAGCAAAGGGTCCAAATTAAGGTACTTATACTAAGGTTTAAGTCATGCTTGGCATAGAAGGTCAGTAATCGACATGCAAGTATATTCGTAGTTGGCTTGTGAGGCTCATATACCAACTATGAGTATACTCTTAGTTGGCAGCGAATGTGTTAAAAACTGTATATCAAAACTCAACAGCCAGTCTAAAGCTGGAACATCAGGGAAATGAATTTGGTATTGAAGAGGAGAGAATAGAAGCAGTAAAAGAGATGGAATGAGAGAGAGTTATGCAAATAATAGAAGAGGAGAGAATAAGATAAGTGGGAATGGAAGAGAGGGAATGAGAGAGATATGGGAATGATAGAAGAGGAGAGAATAGAAATGGTAGAGAGGGAATGAGAGAGAGTTATTGGAATGATAGAGGAGAGACAGTGAGGGATGCATGTGAGCAATCGAGGAACAGGGTGGTAAGAGGTGCAATGTATGGGAACTCAATGATTCGTGGTGTGCAAGATAGGATGCTTGAGAAGTGTTTGCCTGGAGGAACGATAGAAAGTGTAGCTATGGCAATTAAAAGGGATGAAAGGGTGGATGAGATGATTGTGATGGTATGAACAAATAATTTGAGAGGTAATGTAAAATGGGCAATGAGAGATATGAGATTCTTGCTTGAGGTTGTACAAAAGAAGATGCAGAGAGGAAAGATTGCGTGTGTGTTCTCTAGGTATGATAGTGATGAGCTGAGCTGAAGAGCAGTAATATTGAATAACATAATAGTTAGAATGTGTCAGAAGAGAGGATTGGAATATGTGGATGCTTGGAGGGCGTTTGAAGACAGAAAGGAATTGTATGGGAGAGACCGCTTGCATTTGAATGAGGAAGGACATAGGCATCTGGTGAGATTGCTGTTCTGAACGAGTAAGTGTATCAATGCAGGGAAACTAGAATGCCCAGGGTGGATGGTAGCAGGGGTGGCCTCTTGTAGGAATAGGTACTTGGGAGAAGGGGGACAACATCAGGTAACGCAGAGCCCAGTGGAGTCTAGAGGAGATAATGCTGGGTATAGAAACAGTGGCATTTTTATGCTTTATACTAATGCCAGGAGTATTCAGAATAAAGGAGAGGAATTGGTTGCGCTGATAGAATCAGCCTGGACAAAGATTATTGGGATCACTGACATGTAGTTGACAGAAGAGGTTATAATAACAGGAATTGAAGTAGCGGGGCAGGGGGGGGGTAAAGCACTTTTCAGCAGGATAGGAAAGGAAAGCATGGTGGTGTACGGCTTATGATAAGTGATAAGCAGTACACCATTATGTCCTCCACGCTTACGTCCTCTAAGAGTGGAGACTTTAGAATGCAGTGATACTAATGATTATGAAAGCATATGGTGTGAGGTGGAGGTGGACAAGACAGGATATTTAGTGAGGTGTTGCTACAAACCAAGGAGCACAGAGCATGGGGACCAGGAGATGTTTAGACAGCTGAGCTTGGCAAGTGCAAGAAGAATGATTGTCAAGGGAGATTTTAATTACAGTAGTATAAATTGGGAGAGGAAAATGCATGTAGCAATAAGGGAATGGAATTTCTAGAATTCTTGAGGGACAAATGTCTTATGCGACATGTAATAGAGAGAACAAGAGGTTTGGATTTGGTCATAGCATCGGAAGAGTTGATAATAACTGAAATGACATCTCTCCTACCAGTTGGAGAGAGTGACCATGTGGTTTTGACTTGGAAGATGAATAGACATGCAGGAGTATCAAAGAGAAGGGAACGTATGTGGAATTATAAGGCAGGTGATTATAATAGTCTTAGACGTCAACGTGGGGAAGTTTCATGGAGGGAGGAATTGGAGGGACGGGATATCATTAGTGCTTGGGAAATTGTGAAGGAATATTTGTTAGAAGCAATAGTAAGCTGTATTGCACGAGTGAAGAAGAGGACACAATTTGGAGTAAAGTGGATGACAAACATTATTAAACAGGAACTGCATGCGAAAAACTGTCTATCTCTTCCATATATCTATGGAAGAGATATATGGAGACAGGTGAAGAGAAGAAGCATGAAGAATATAAGACACAGGCCAGGAGAGTGACTCGTATGGTAAAGAAGGAGAAACTGGAATATTAGAAGAGATTGGCCTTAAGATAAAAAGAAAACTCTAAGGAATTTTTTTTAGCTAGGTGGCTAATAGGAGGAGAAATCACTGTGGAAGATTGACATTGTGGGATAAAAATGGGAATAGAGTGACTGATGCAGAGGACATAGTGGAATTGTTCAATGAACACTTTATTGGAGTATTTCATCCTGGAGGAGTAAATTTTAATACTAGAGGGATAGGGCAGGTTCGAGATTTAGAGGTGCAGGAGGAGAGTTTGTTCTAGATGATGAGTACTCTGGATGTCAGTAAAGCTGTGGGACTGAATGGTATTTCACCGAGTTTTGAGAGAATGTGCTAAAGAACTGACAGCTCCTTTAACCTGGCTTTTCAATGAAAGTCTGATATGGAAAAGGTACCCAGGGAATGGAAGGAAGTTAAGATAGTGCCACTGTATAAGGGTGGTAGCAGACCGGAAGTGTCTAATTATAGGCCAGTTTGTGTGTCATTAGTAGTTGTTAAGATCTTGGAGAAATTAGTGAGGGACCGTATACAGCATTGGGCAGATGAGGGTAATGTTATCTGTGAGAGTCAACATAGATTTGTGAAGGGATGCTCTTGTTTTAGTAATATGCTAGCCTTTTATAATAAAGTTACAAGAGTAGTAGATGAGGGAAAGGCATATACTGTCATTTTCTTGGATTTAGCAAAGGCATTTGACAGGGTGCCACATGATAAGCTGATATTTAAATTGCAGCACATGGGTTTAAATGTCAAGTTAGTCAACTAGATTCAGGATTGGTTGTCTGATAGGTATCAGAGAGTTGTGTATGGTGAGGCAGTTTCGAGGAGGCAGGGGGTTACAAGTGGGGTCCCACAGGGCTCAGTACTGGGACCTATATTGTTTAACCTTCATATCAATGACATTGCAGTGGATTGCAGGGAGATAATCAGTTGTTTGCGGATGACGTGAAACTAGAAAGGGTTATTGGTATTAGTGCAGATGTGGTAGCCCTGGAAGAGGATTTGAATAAGCTAGATAGATGGGAAAATGAATGAGGGTATTGGTTTAATGCAGCAAAATGTAAGGTCTTGAGGTTTGGGACACATCAATAGGATGCTGCATACTCTATTGGAGGAGCTATACTGGAGGAAGTAGGGGAGATAAGAGATCTTGGGTTGATGATTGATAGAAACCTGAAGTTTAGGGGACATATTGCAAAGGTGGTGAAGGTCACACAGAGGATTGCTGCAATAATGAGAAGCACACTGACCAACAGAGATAAAAGCGTTATCATTCCGTTGTATAAGACCCTGATCAGACCACACTTAGGCTATTGTTCTCAGATTTGGTCCCCAGGATTTGAAAGGGATAAATTAACTGTGGAAAGGGTACAAAGGCAGATAACAAAGACAGTTTCGGGACTGTATAATGTTAGTTATGAGGATTGGCTGAAGGAATGTGTACTGCAGAGTTTGGTGGATAGAAGGAGAGGTGATATGATTGAGACTTTTAAACTGTTGAGAGGTGGTTACAGAGTTGACACTGGGGAGCTTTCTATTGGTTGAACAGCGGGAAGGAGTGATGACAAGAGGCCATCCCTGGAAGTTACGAAAGGAAACTGTGAGCAAGAGGATGAGGAGTGGTTTCTTTGCATGGAGGGTGGTTGAACCATGAAATGCAATGCCTGATAGAGTGGTGAGAGTGAGAACAGTCAATGAGTTTAAGAAGTGGTGTGATAAACTTTGTGTTTCATAGGAGGGATCTGCTACAATGAGTTTTGATAGACTTTGTGTCTGTCAAAACTGATTGTTGATTCCATGGAGGCCTGAATAATAATAATGAGAGGAGTATGGCAAGGAGATCCTATACTACACAAATTGTTTTCTGTTACATTAGAAGAAGTCTTTAAGAACATCCATGGGAAAACTATGGAATCAGCATCAACAGAAAATATCTCAATCACTTACATTTTGCAGATAACATGGTTCTTTTAGCAAAAAAAAAAAAGAGGCTCAGGAAATGCTAAATGACCTTGATAGAGAAAGCAAGGAAAAAAGGTTTAAAGATTAATCTAACTAAAACCAAACTGATGGCAAATTTAGATCAAATCAAACTAAAATTAACTGATAATCATATTGAAATTTGGAAGACTATACTTAGCTTCATCAATTAGTTTTAGGGAAAAACAACATTAAGAAATAAGCAGAAGAATCACACAAGGAAACAATGCATTTTGTCTGTATAAAGATCATCTGTTAGGAGCTTTAGCTATATGCCATGAACAAAATTAAGTTCTTTTAATATATGCATTATTCCAGTGTTTCCCTATGAAAGTGAGACATGGGCAATAACTAAAAAACAACTAAATAGTGTCCCCTCAGAGAGAAGAATGCTCCACATAACATAAAGAGAGAGAGAGAGAGAGAGAGAGATGACTGGAGTAGAAGATATTGTGAAGTATTGTAAAGCATGTAAATGGATATGGACTGGTCATATTAGTAGACTGTCAGACAAAAGTTGGACAGAATTAAGCACTGAACAGATACCAAGAGAAGGAGAGGTTGCCAAAGACAAGATGGAAGGATGATCTACAAACATTTCACATGAGATGGTGGACACTGGCTAAAGACAGACAGCACTGGAAGGTTGAAGGGAAGGCCTGTATCCAGTAGTGGAGAGAAAGAGATTACAGAAGAGGCAGTTGTACAGATGAGAGATACTGCCTTGAGTGGAAATGTTCACTGAGTTATCTAGTGAGTGCAGAAGCTATGACTGAGATGTTTGTACCAGGAAAGATTGGAGACATGTGTCAGCCCAAGATTTGTTTCTAATCTTGTTTAGCTATCTGAGTATTATTGAAAGTAAGGAAAATTATATGAGTAGCACTAAGTTTACAAGGCTCCTCATTGTGTTTAGAGTTTTGAGCAGTGGTTAAGGTAGGTCTTGAGGCTGCAAATAATTGGGCACCATAAGATTTATCAAATGAAAAGGGGAATGGGTGGTGTAGTGGGCAACTAGAAACAAAGTTGGTGACACCACTGAAAACTGTAGAAGGCAGACTATATGATAGCACTTTACCTCAGCAAGCTTAGAAAAGCTGACAGCAACCATGTGATTTCTTCAAACCTTTCTATGGCTCCAGACTAAAAGTAAATGCCACAAGATCAGCTATGGAATCAAAAGTAGCAAAATCCACAATGTTGGTCACTAATTACCACATAGACATCGAGGTGGTGAAGAAACTTGTTGATAACTTTCTGCATGGTTTTTGAGAGAACTGAAGTCAGACCAATTGGATAGTAATTTGTTGGCTGACTTCTGTCACTTTTTTTGGAATGGGCTGAATGAGGCTTGTTTCCATGCAGTAGGACAGATACCAGTTGAATAGGAAAGATTGAAGAAATGATATATGATAAGAGTTAGTTCTGGAGCAAGTTTTTAGCATACTAGGAGGAGGAGGGAAGTTTACCATGATGACCAATGTCTTGTTCATGTCAAAGATATTCATCAGCCCTCTGATTTCTTTCTGTCAGAAGACTAGAAGTAGAATGGAATAAGCAGTTTTTGGTAAACTGGAGGGAACTTTGCTTGATCATTAATGCAGGATTTAGAAGAGAAGAGTGATGCCAGTTTTCACCTTGTCTTTGGGTGATTTTACTATGGTACTAACTGGAAGTGAGAGTGGTGGAAACACAAGTTGTGCCTAATGGCCTTGGGGAGAACCAAGACTCTCCTGTTCGAACAGGAAGCATGTTTGTGCAATTTAACCTTTTGAAAATCAGATTTGATTTTTTTTTTTAGTTCTTGCAAGCTGCAAAGTAGGCCACGTGTTTTTATGTTGAGCCCATACATGAGGAGTTGGTTGATCAACCTATAGTACATTGTATACCCTCCGTCCAAAAACAACCGAACTTTTCAAAAATATAAGAAACTAGTGGCGACACCTGTTGTATCTTTTTTGTTGTGAAAGTGGCAACCTTCATTAGTGTTGTGTCAACTGTTTATAACATCGGAAAATGAGTTTCAAACAAAGAGCTGCTATTGACTTTTGTGTTAAACTTTGTAAAAGTTTTACCAAAATGTATCAAATGCTTCAAAAAGCATACGGTGATGAATGCTTATCCTGTATTCAAGTTCACGAGTGGCTTAAGCGATTTCAAAGTGGTCGTGAGATGCTTGAGGATGACGAAAAGCTGGGCTATCCAAAAACTGGATTGAGCGAAGTCAACATCCAAAAAGTGCGTGATTTCATCAAAGAAAACCTGAAATTGTCTGTGAGATTGATTGAAGATGAATTGGGGATTCCAAAACCAACTGTGCACAACATTTTGACCAAGAGTTTGGGCCTTGATAAATTGAATTCGCGACTTGTTCCTCACAAGTTGACCAAAGACCAAAAAATGTATTGAATTGAACACCGCAAGGACCTCATTAAAACCACTTGTAAGGACTCAAATTTCCTTGAAATGATCGTTACTGGTGACGAAACGTCTGCCTAGTTTTTTGAGTATGAGCCTGAAACAAGGCACCAGAGTGCTGAGTGGAGACCACCAGAAGAAGGGCATCCAAAAAAATTTCGTTGGAGAAGTCAAAAGTAAAGACAATGCTGATTTGTTTCTATGATTCCAAGGGCATTATCCACAAAGAATTCATTCCGCCTGGCCTATATTGATTGAAATAAATGATTTGAATAATTATAATTGGCCTGTGTTTTATTTTCTATCAAAAGTTCGATTTCTTTTTGGATAGAGGGTGTACATTAGTACTGTGTATGGATAATCAACAAATCACATTGATATGCAATAGGTTCTTGTGCTTCTTGGGATTTAATTTTTTTTTTTTAATCTTTGGAATTAAAAAAAAAAAAAGAAAAGAAAATCCATCTACATTTCAGATCTACAGACAACCCTCACCACTCTCTCAACATTCGTGAACTCTTCCAAATACCCTGTGGATGTCAGTATGTCAGTTTTCCTCTTGATTACTCTCCAAGTTTCTTTCACCAAACATATCTGTCTCAGTGTGAGAGTGGAGTTTGCTTCAAAGCCATTTGTGGTATGCTTTTAGTAATAATAATTCTGGGCACAATGAGGGATGAAAGCCTTCATCCAGTGAGGATTGTTATTCTGTCTGAGCAGGTTTTCAAGATCAGGAGGATAAAAGTAGCATGGGACTATGGAAAGGAAAAGCAGAAGTCACAGAGGTCATCCCATTTGGTATCTTCATGATGATAAAGAATATGAGACAGATATGTTAGGTGAAGGAAACTTGGAGAATAATCAAGAGGAAAACTGACATACCGACATCCACAGGATATTTGGAATTCTTGTGTAGAGGCTTAAGTGCTGTGAGGACATTATGTTGGAGGTTTAATGGATTTTTTACAACACTCAAAAAGAATTAAAATAGAATTTAATACTTCCTATATTTCGTCCTAGTCACTAGGACATCTACGGGGATTACAAAGACAATTAATGTAACATGCACACAAAAACTTACAATACTAAGCCCAACCACGTGGGTGACAATAAAGTCCTATCTAGGTGGAGCGCCCTCTAAGGGCAGTTGTAGGTGGCCTGGAATGTAAGGTGGGACCTCTGGTGATGACTGTTTCCCAAATCTTCGGAAGCTTAATGCAACCGTATTTGTTAAGATTTGGTTGGGTTTTGAGAGCTGCTGCTGCTTCTAAGAAAAGTCTCTCTTTCTTGAATTTGCTGTGGTGGAGCATGGTGGTTTTCTTCCATGATACTCTGTGGGTAGTGTCCAAAACATGGTCAGCCAAGCCTGAATGGCCATAGTTGTGTTTAACGATGTACGACTTGTGTTCCTCTAAGCGGATGGATGCTGATCTGCCTGTCTGTCCAAAGTACGCAAGCTTACAGGAACAGGGTACTTTGTAAACTCCAGGCAGAGAGAGAGAGGAGGGAGCTGATCTTTCGTAGAACGGATAAGGGTAGCCAGTTTGCGGTAGGGCTTATATGCTGTGTGTGGGTTATACTTTTTTAGTATCTTGGCTATTTTTTCCGAAGTACCACGGATGTAGGGTATGGTGATGGCATTTTTAAATTCTTGTTGACGAGAGGGACGGGGAATGGGGGAGGAATTGATTATTTTTTTGATGCTGTGTTCGCTGTAGCCATTGGAGAGGAAAGTTCTGTGTATGTGGTTAAGCTCAGTAGTGAGGGCGGTTCCACTGGAACAATGTGGGCTCTCTTGGTAAGGGTTTTAATGATGCCATATTGTTGTGAGGGGTGGTGGTGGGAGAGTTTGTGAATGTATCTGCCTGTGTGTGTGGGTTTTCTGTATAGAGTGAAGGCAAGTGTATTATTAAGCAGGCGCGTGACTAAGGTGTCTAGGAAGGGTAAACAATTGTTCTTTTCCTTTTCCATAGTAAACTGGATTCTTGGATGTAGGCTATTGAGATGACCAAGGAAGGAATCTAATGTGTCTGGGCCATGAGGCCAAATAGAGAACACATCATCTACATATCTTAGCCAGATAGAAGGTTTGAGTGGGGCTGAGTCTATGGCTCGTTTTTCGAAATCTTCCATATAGAAATTGGCCGGGGGGGGGGGGGGGGGAGCCCATGGCGGTTCCCTCTATCTGCTTGTAGATTTTGTTATTCCAAGCGAAATACCCAGAGTTGATGGCAAAGGAAAAGAGATCTAAGATGTCAGAGGGAAAAACGTTTTCTAAGAGAGATAAAGTGTCAGTTAAGGGAATATTGGTAAACAAGGAGGAGATATCAAAGCTTACTAATATGTCTGTATTATTCAATGTTAAATTTTCTGTGAGGGCTTTAAAGTGGGTCGAGTTTTTTATATAGGAAGCTGAATTTCCGGTGAGGGGGGACAGAGAGTTGGCCAGCTGTTTAGACAGTCTGTAACAAGGTGCATTGGTGGCATCTACTATAGGCCTGAGTGGGGAATTAGGTTTGTGGATTTTTGGTAAACCGTATATTCGAGGGGGACGGGAGCGGAAAGGATTAAGTTTTTTTGTGACGTCGGGGGGCCAGGAGGTTACTTTTTTAAGTAAGATTTTTAATTTCTTAACTTGCGTTTTTGTGGGGTCGTGTTCTAGCGGGATGTAGGTAGCGCGATCGCAGAGGATAATGTTCATTTTACGATTGTATGCCTAATAATACACTTGCCTTCACTGTATACAGAAAACCCACACACACAGGCAGATACATTCACAAACTCTCCCACCACCACCCCTCACAACAATATGGCATCATTAAAACCCTTACCAAGAGAGCCCACAATCTTTGTTCCAGTGAAACCACCCTCACTACTGAGCTTAACCACATACACAGAACTTTCCTACAGCGAACTCCTACTCCAATGGCTACAGCGAACACAGCATCAAAAAAATAATCAATTCCTCCCCCATTCCCCGTCCCTCTCGTCAACAAGAATTTAAAAATGCCATCACCATACCCTACATCCATGGCACTTCGGAAAAAATAGCCAAGATACTAAAAAAGTATAACCTACACACAGCATATAAGCCCTACTGCAAACTGGCTACCCTTATCCGTTTTACGAAAGATCAGCTCCCTCCTCTCTCTCTGCCTGGAGTTTACAAAGTACCCTGTTCCTGTAAGCTTGCGTACTTTGGACAGACAGGCAGATCAGCATCCATCCACCTAGAGGAACACAAGTCGTACATCGTTAAACACAACTATGGCCATTCAGGCTTGGCTGACCATGTTTTGGACACTACCTACAGAGTATCATGGAAGAAAACCACCATGCTCCACCACAGCAAATTCAAGAAAGAGAGACTTTTCTTAGAAGCAGCAGCTCTCAAAAACCAACCAAATCTCAACAAATACGGTTGCATTAAGCTTCCGAAGATTTGGGAAACAGTCATCACCAGAGGTCCCACCTTACATTCCAGGCCACCTACAACTGCCCTTAGAGGGCGCTCCACCTAGATAGGACTTTATTGTCACCCACGTGGTTGGGCTTAGTATTGTAAGTTTTTGTGTGCATGTTACATTAATTGTCTTTGTAATCCCCGTAGATGTTCTAGTGACTAGGACGAAATATAGGAAGTATTAAATTCTATTTTAATTCTTTTTGAGTGTTGTAAAAAATCCATTAAACCTCCAACATAAGGATATTTGGAAGAGTTCGAGGATATTTGGAGAGTGGTGAGGGTTGTCTGGTAGATCTGGAATGTAGATGGATTCTCTTTTCTTTTCTTTTCTTAAATCTCAAACATGAGAGGCATAAAAATGTATTGCATATCAGTGTGAGGTGTAGATGAGGTTTGAAAAAGAAGGAGAAACCCACTGACATTCTTCTTGAAGAGATGTAGGTTTAAATTGTTATGAAACACATCATGAGGAATTATGTCCCAGAGGACAGAGGTAGATGGAATAAATGAGGAAGAGGAGAATCAGGTTTGATGAGTTTGCAGTTATACTGTAAAGGAATGTTGGACAGCAGCTACTCTTATTTTAACAGGTCTAACAGCAAGTATGGGATTTGATGTTTGCCAATTCACCGGAACATTGACCATGAAAGTACCTGTAGAACAGACACAGAACTGAAACATTGAATCTGTAAGATACAGGTTGAAACAAGCCTGTGAGGGAAGAGTCGTCCATGAGCTGAATTGCTCTCCTCTGGACATCATCAAGAATTTTTAAGGAGGTTTTATGTGCACCACTCCAAATGTGTGTACAGTATTCTAAGGATGGACAGATTTGGAATTTATACAGAGTTAGTAGCTGGATGGGTGTAAAATAGCTTCTTGGAGTGGAAAAGAATGTCTAGTTTTTTTAGAAGCTAAAGAAGTTATTGATGTGAAGTGTTTGTGCCAAGAGAGATGGGAGGTGATTGATGATGTGTGTATTACTGAGGGTGAGGGAAGATAAGCTGAGATCTCTTTTGCAAGAAAAAAAGGAGGACTGCATTTTGGCAGCATTGAAGGTGACTAGGTTATCCTTACCTCACTGAATGATGGTATGGAGATCAGTATTTAAGGCATTGATTGTAGATAATCTTGATGTAAGGGTCTGAGAATTACATGGTTTGTCAAAGGAGTAGGATGAGTGGAGATTGCTATCATTGGCAAAGCTATGGATAAGATTTGTAGCGATTGAGAATAGATCATTTATGTATAAGAGAAAGAGGGTAGGTGAGAAAATGGAGCCATGAAACTCTCCTGCATTGGTGGCAAAGCTTGAAGAGAAGGTGGTGCCAACCATGACAGTGAACAACCAGACAGAAAGATAGCTGTCAGTTACAGAAGGTGGCAGGTAGATTGAAGAAAGGCAGTTTACAAAGCAGACATTGGTGCGAAACATGATGGAAAGCCGTGAAAATGTCAAGTGCAGCTGCACAAGTTTCTCCAAACCTTTCCATGGCATGTGTCCAGTTGTGAGTGATGTAGACTAAGATATCAGCTGTGGATCTGGATCAAAATCCATACTGGTGGGTGCTGATTAACTGGTGAGCTTCAAGGTAGTGAAGAGGTTGACCATTGATAACTTTCCCCATTATTTTTAAGAAGACTGAAGTGATGGCAACTGGTCAGCAACTAATAATGATGTACTAATTATTGAAGGAGATTGAAATGCCAAAGTCAGAATAGACAATGATGGTTGGGAAAGTGTCGTGGGAAAATATGGTTTTGGAGAAATGAACGAGGTGAAAAAATGTTCGAATTTGCTGTGAACCATGAGATGATGATCTGTAACACAAGATTTCAATAAAAGGAGTATAAAAAATGGACGTGCTGATCACATGATGGGAAAACCAAGAACATGATCTATATGATTATGATTAAAAGAAGATGGATAACATCAGTACAGCAGTGTTGAACTTTTCAATGAGCGGATATAGACTCAGATCATAGTTTAGTGATTGCAAACATCAAGTTGAAATTAAAAAGAAAATATAAACCCCATCATCAGAAACGAAGAGATACAGCACGAATAAGTGAAGCAGAAATAGGAAGAAGGTACAGAACAGTGTTAGAAGAATGTCTACACTTTTAAGTTTGTCTAAACTTAAAATAAATTGAATCTAAGAGTGAAAGATGCAGTTGAAGAAACAGTACCAGAAGAGAAGATCAAGAAGTGGATTAGACAAGAAACACTGAAGTTAGTATAGGTGAAGAGAATGTTGAAGTAAGAAGGGATATATCAGAACAAATAGAGGAGCAATATAGAAGAAAGTGTAATGAGGTGAAAAAAAGCAGTCAGAATGGATAAGATGAAATGGTTAGAAGCCCAATGCAATAATATAGAACAGCACTATGGAGAGCACATAACTAGGGAGGTGTATACAAAATGATTAGGACCATTAATAGCAGGTAGCAATCAAAACTGACCACAATTAAAGATGAAAAAGGGCAAAGTATTGATGAATAAAGATAAAATTGTACAGCGGTGGATAAGATACTGTAGCGAGTTACATGAAGTAAAACTAGATTTAGATAGCATTGGGAAACTGATTGAAGAATTGAAGCAGATATCACCACCAGGTAATGAGTATGATATGGACATTTTAAGAGGAGAGGTAGAAAAAGCAATAGGATGGCTAAAATACAACAAGAGTCCTGGTAACGATAACATCACTTGAGAAATGATTAAATATGGTGGTGAAAGTATGGTTACAGAAATGCACCAACTATGTAATATGGTATGGAAAGAATTTAAAAGTTTAAATTCTTAAAAATTTATAGAACAATTGCTTTGACAAGTCACCTTGGTAAGGTGATGATGATAATATTGACAGAAAGATTGAGAACACAATTGAAGCATATCTTGCAGACGAGCAAGCAGGATTTAGGAAATATAGAAGCACAATTCATCAGATTTTGACAATACAGTTAATAGCAGAGAAAGCCAGGAGAAAAAACAAAAACATACAAATACCTGCTTTGTTGATTTTCAGAAGGCATTTGACAATATCGACCAGAAAGTGACATTAGCAGTGCTAGAATCCTACGGAATTGATAGGAAACTAATAGCTATATTAAGAGATGTTTACAAGAATGCAGTTGCAGCAGCTAGAATAGATGATGATTTGGGGAAATGGTTTAGAACAAGCAGAAATACTAGACAGAGGGACCCAATATTACCAAGCATTTTCATCGCACATTTACAAAGAGCAATGGATAAAATGAAGGTGCAAAAGGAATATCAGTACATGGGATGAAAATTAACAATCTGAGATTTGCAGATGACATTGTTATTATGGAAGAAGATGAAAGAGAACTACAAAAAACATTGAAATGTTAAATGAGGAAGGAAAGAGATTCGGACTTGTTATGAACTTAGAAAAAACTAAGACAATGGTATTTGGTGAGAAGAACCTGAAACAAAAGACACAAATGGATAGAATTATTGATATAGAAAATGTAAAACAATTCACATATTTGGGAAGCAAAATGACATATGATTTGAACTGTAAAAACAAAATAAAGATCAGGATTGCAAATGGAAGAACAAATCTGAAGGCCATGGATAACATCTGGAAAAGTAAAGTGATCAGCCTGCAAACAAAACTAAGAGTGTTGGAAGCATGCATCTTTAGCAGTGTACTGTATGGATCTGAAATGTGGGTAATAAATAAGGAATCAAGAAAAAGAATTTTGTCATTTGAAAGAACTTGTTACAGGAAGATTCTAAGAATAGGATGTTTACAGAAAATCACAAAAGAAGAGAGCTCTATCAGAAGATACAACCAAAGCAGAAGATTATAAAATGGGAGCTGCAATCATTTGGACATATCTGCAGAATGAGAGAGAATAGGAAGATAAAAACATTCATGTTTGGTATTATGGATGGTGTAAACAGAAGAAGCAGATCATACAGAGAATGGATAGACGACATAAAGGAACTGGTGTGGAATGGAAGTACAGAAACTGTGACACTGTGTGCTGGACAAAGAAAGGTGGAAGAAGATAGTGAAGGAGGCATCGGATACCAACAGGCAGTGAGCCCATGGTTCGTGATGATGATGATGAATAATTTCACTAGATTTAAAAGTGTAAAATGAGATTTTCCTCCAAACATCATAATGTATCTATATTCCACTCCAAGTGTGAAACAGAGCTGTGATTTTGTGGATGAGATATATGCTGTGAAGTTCAACTTTATTTCTTCTTCTTTCCAGATATAGGCTAAAAGCCTGTTTCAGCATCTTAAGGCTATATTCTCTTTCTTCCTATGACTCTTTTTTCCTTCAGTTTATACTTTGTTACTTCTTTAGGTAGCCTTCCCTCCTCCATTCTTTGTATTCTACTTTCATCTTCTCTCTCTCTCTCTCTCTCTCTATCCAAATATCTGACACATAGTATTGTTGGTGCTGCCATGACTTTATGAAATTTTACTTGTGTTTCCTCCCTTGTTTTGCCTTTTGTTGTTCTTATTGTACTGCAGATTGCTTGAAAACTTATTGTCTACCAAATGTTATATCACATCCTAAACATTGAAAATGTGTTTCTTGTTCTAGAGTTTGGTTTTCAATTACTATTTTTAGAAGGAAAACAGATGTTTATGTGAAAATTACAGCAGTATTAGCTTATTAAATACAGCATATAAATTATATAGTAAATTTTAAAATAAAACATGGGATATTTACCCCCAAATGTCACAGTTTTAGTTTGTTTTAATGAGATTCATAAATTGTATTCACTAGTTAATTGCTGTAAATGGTGAATGGATCTCTGTAGATCATCATCTGATTTTTGTATAATCACTTGATTGTCTGCAAAAAATATTGTGATTAAGGTCATATGTTGATTGATGTTTATTCCTATATTTACTACAGATTTCCACTTCCTTACTGGATCATCTATATATATATATACATATATTAAATAAGGTAGGAGAAAGGCTACATCCTTGTCGGATTCCCTGAATAGTTTCTATTTCTTCTGCTATGTATTCATCGATATTTATGATTGCAGCTGTATTGTTATATAGGCTCTTAATTGGATTTAATAACTGTTTTGGATAGACTCTGTCTTCTATTATATTCCATAATTTTTTCCTGTTAATTTGGTCAAAAATTTTTTTATATGGATGCTAGGCAAGTCAGTAAATTAAATTCTCGTCTTTTTTCTATGAGTAGTTTTAGTTGCATTGATGATATATTCATCATCATCAATGCAACTTCTACCCTTCCTAAGTCTGTTCATCTAATAACAAACTATCAGCAGTAGTGGCAAGTGTTTTATTTAAAAATTTACTATATAATCTATATGCTGTATATTTAATAAGCTAATACTGCTGTAATTTTCACATAAACATATATTTCCCTTCTTAAAATCGGATATTATTTTAGCCTTTTCTATTCTTTGGGTATATTGCAAGTAATCTGACAACTATTTAACTGGTTGAAGAATCTTATTTTAAAAGAGATATCACTATACTTAATTAATTCTGAGCTAATTCCATCCTGTTCCTGCTGCTTTTCTATTTTTTGTTGTTGATAAAGCTTCTATCAATTCCATCATCTCCACTAAGTCTATTCTTGTATTACTTACATTTTTATTTTCTATTTCTTTGTTACTAAGGGATGGATTGTATCACAGCAGTTCTTTGTAATGTATTCATTCTTCTTTTGAGATTCCTGAAATTTCTGCTACATCTTTTTCTGATTTATTTAAATGTTTCATTAATTTATAAGCAATGTTTTGGTGGCCATATACATCATTTTCAATATTACTAATAAATCTATCCCGAGAATCTTCGTGAGCTTTTTTTTTTTTTTTACAATGTTTCTTGCAATATTTATTTCATTTCTATAAGCTTCTAGACAGGGTCGTCACCAGATTAGATCGCACCCCGAGGCAAACAATTAAATATTAACCCTGATGGATTTAACACAAAAATATAAGAAAATCTCCAGTTGCTATTTAATTTTTATTGCAAGAGAAACATTAATGCAAAACGATTACATAATAATATTAATTAAATGTTTGCTCTACGGAGATATCGCACAATAAACTGTTTATAAGCTTTTCTAAATTAAAATTACAAGCTATGTCCGCCTCTATCGATATAGTTGCTAGACCAGCCAATCTTTCTTGGGTCATTACTGTTCACAAATAATTTTTAATCAGTTTAAGCTTGGAAAAAAACTTCTTTTCACACTTGCTACGCTAACAGGCATTGTTAGTGTAGCGACAGCGCCTAATGCAAGATGGCTGAACGAGCACCTTTATTAAGCCGTGTCGTGAGGCAGGCTGCCTCTATGTTACACCCTGTCGACGATACTGCTTCTAGTGATTCTAGCATGTTTCTGCAAAGTGTAGCTCATAAGCTTTTTGTTTTTCTTCTATAGCTTTTGCTATATCATCATTCCGAATTTGAAGTCCTTTTTTCCCCTTTGATCTTTGTTTTTGTCTTAAGAATCTCATCTGCTGTTTGTTTTATTAATTTGCTTATATTTATCCATTCTTCTATGTCAAAAGAAACAGGAATTTGAGATGAGTGCTGAGTCAATCAGTTTTGACATCGATTCCTAATATTATCTTCCAGGTAGGTAAGTTTGTAGTTTCTTTCTACATTTTACTTTTCTTTAGATTCTCATGGTTTTTGCGATTTCCATTTTGTCAGTATTGCTATTTTTGAGACTAACAGATAATGATGCCAATATATATCATTGCCTCTACGATCTTACTTGTGAAGATAGCTTTTTTGTTACAGTCTTTTAATGATCACAGTCCTCTGGTGCTCCAAGTATATTTATGTAATCTTTTTTTTTACTGAAAAATGTGTTTGTGATTTTTAATTCATAAAACGATGAGAAATTTTTCAATTTGTTTCGATTGTGATGGAAATGTTCTCCATATATACCTACAACATGACATACTTTGGTTCCCTACTTTAGTATTCAAGTCTCCTGCAATTATTAAATAATAATTTTTATTACAGTCTTAAATCAGCTTTTCTAAGTCATTATAAAATATTTCACTTTCTTCTATTTTTCCTTCTTCTGAAACACGTATTCCTATTACTGTTAGGTAGCCTCTCTCAAATTTCAGTCTCATAGTTGCTATTCTTTTGTTAATAAAAGTGTAACTCTTAATTCTGGTTTTCCATTTTTGATCTATCATTATAGCTACACCACAGCTTGTTCTTTTATTCTGTTCTATCCTACTATATATCATTACATAATCTGTCATTTCAAATAGTTCCTTATAATTTTTTCTTAGTTTCAGCTATTACTGCTATATTTTCCGCTATATTTTCTGCTATATTACTGCTATATTCTCCAGATTACCAACCTGGAGAATCGGGCCAGTGATGCAACGGATAGCGCATCTGACTACGGATCACAAGATTCCAGGTTCGAATTCTGATTGGCCCGGTTTTGCCGGCCTGGCTGGCCGAGTGGTTAGCATACCCGCTTTCCAACCAAAAGGCTACGGGTTCAAATCCTGCCATGGGCATGGATGTTTGTGATTTTCTGTGGAAAAACTAGTGGTGATGGTGGTCGGCGGTAGATGGCGTTGGTGGATTGAGTGGGATGGAGATAGAGCTGTAAAAAAGGTGCGCTCCCTCAATGAGTCCTTGGACTCCCTGGAGGTGTCAAATAATAATAATAATAATAATATCTTTTTGTTTTTCTTTTAAATGTTTGTTGAGTTCTGTTTCTTTCCTAGCTAAGCCCAAAACATTCCATGTAGCAACATTTAATATATTCATTATTCCAAATCATTTGCTCTTTTTCTTGCTGTTTCCAGTAAATCTGTCCTACATTTCTTTTGAATGCTTCTGAGTGTATTTGTTTTTTTTTTATGAGAAGAGGTTACCAACCTGGAGAACCAAGGTATCTCTCTCTAGTCTGGAACCTCTCCCTTAACCTGTCGAGTTAGGGTGCCCCTAACAGAAGCAATGTTACTGTCAGCAGCATGGCTCTTAGCGTCATTGGTATACACAAGTTTCTTGCCATATCAAGGTGGAGATGCCATCAAGGAACTTCTTGTTTCTGCTATTTGCTTTGCAGGGTCTTTTTTCCTGTCTTAATTTTTCTGCTTCAAGCACTTGCTATGCTAATCTATCATTCTTCTTGGAGGGCAAAGTCTGACTGTCACCCCCTCGTAATGCGTAATAATACCATGGGATAATACAAAAAAAAAATAATAATAATAAATCATTCTTCTTAAATGACCATATCCTCATATCATGGAGTATTGTCCTCATATTCCAAAATTTTAATGGAGATGTCCAGCATTAAAGAACATGCTTCCTTCAGCTATCTCTGCTATATATCTTTTTTTTTTTCCAGTTAGCTATTAAGCTATTGATTTTTCTTTTTAAATATCTATTCACTAATTTTATTCTCTTTTTTTCGTCATCATCAAATTCTTGATACGTACCCTCAAGGGATGTACAGGATATGATAGTACTACATGAAAAACTTACATCATTACAAACTTTCTATCTACAATTTTCCTCCAAATCAATCTGTTACCTGTCAAGAGTAACAGATTGAAATATTATCAGATCTTATATTTCTATCTTCTAAGGCAATTTTTGCTGTATCAATCAACTATATCATGGACTTCTTCTGGGTCTTTTTCCTGCCAACCTGGCAGAGAATACTTTTTCTGCTAATCTTTCCTTTCCCATTCTGATTAAGTGGCCATACCACTTGAGATTAGCTCTGCTAACACATTCCTGGATGCTAACAATTTTAAGTTCTTTCCTAATATCCTCGTTTTTAATATGATATTGTCATTGATGCCATCTGTTCATGTCCCTAATTTCTCTCAGGAGGACTCTCATATCTGTGGTCTCTAGTCTTTGGTCAAGTGTTTTATTTCTAACCCAGCTCTCAGATCCATAAGTTAAAATTGGTTTGAACACTGTCTTGTATACAGCTAACTTTGTGTTTTGACTAATTTTTCTCTTATTCAAATAAATTTATTCAGTTGACTTCCTACCATACCAGCTTTACTGATTCTGTTGTCTATTTCCATATTTAATTTACCACTTTCACTAAAAACAGTGCCTAAGTAGCTGAAATGTTTTACTTGTTCTATTGCTTCTCCATTCACAATGCAGTTGATATTTTTAATGCTTCTGCCTATTTTCATTGTTTTTGTTGACCTTCATACCAAATCTATTACAACAGTTATTCAATTTAGTCAGGGAATCATGCAAACTTGTACTGGATTTATTAGAAGTATAACATTATCTACATAAAGTAAGGAGCTGAGATTAACTTCCAATTTCGATATCAGGTCTAATACCACTTTTCTTCATAATATGATCCATATAGATAATAAATAAAAGAGGGGATAACATACATCCTTGTCTGACACTAGATTTAACATTAAACCATGTTCCTGTATTTCTTTCAATTCTAACTGCTGACTTACAACTCAAATAAAGACTAAGTATTGCTTGATAAAATAAAATGCTCCACTGACACCATACAACTGTAGCATTTTGAATAGCTTCTCTCTTGTCACGTCTTTTTCATATCTACAAAATTTAAATACAGATCTTTGTTATATCCCATTGATTTGTCATCATCATCAATTTCCTAATATATACTCTCAAAAAGTGTACAGACAACTATGATGGTACTATATTACGTGATTAAGTGTCTATTTTTATATCTTCTTCTTCTTCTGCAGCTTCTCCCACTTAAGTGGGGTCACTGTTTGTAATGAGTCTCCTCCACACCTTCCTGTCTTGGGCTGTCACCACATCCAAGTTCTTCATCTTCAAGTCGTCTTCTACCAGCTCCCTCCATCTCTTCTTTGGCCACCCACGCTTCCGCATCTATCTGCATGACCCTCCTTCCCACATATTCGTCCTCCCTCCTCATCACATGACCAAACCATCTCAACCTTGACGCCTGTATTTTCGCTCCTAAGTTCGTAACTTTCACTGTTCCCCTGACATAGTCATTTCTCAGACGATCCTTTCTGGTCACACCGCACATCCACCTAAGCATTTTCATCTCTGCTACTTCCATCCTGCTGATGTTATTTTTCCTCAGAGCCAAAGTTTCTATAGCATATGTCATAGCTGGCCTCACTACTGTCCTATAGATTTTGCTTTTCAGATTGATTGGCACCCTCTTATCACATAACATTCCAGCCATCTCCCTCCAGTTCCTCCAACCCGCTTGTATCCTGCATCCCACTTCCTTCTCAGCTCCTCCATCTTCTTCCATTGTTGAACCTAAGTATCTAAAGTCTCTCACCTTCCTGATGACATTTCCTTCCAGCTCCAGATCTGTCTCCTGACCGCCGCCCACTGCACAACAAATATACTCTGTCTTACTTCTGCTCAGTCTCATACCTCTCTCTTCCAGTACTTTTCTCCATCTTTCCAGTTTAGTTCCCGCTTCTTCTCTTGAATCTGCACACAGCAAGATGTCATCTGCATACAACACTGTTCAAGGCACATCTTCTCTCACCTCCTCTGTTACCACCTCCATCACAATATTAAACAGAAACAGACTTAATGCTGACCATTGATGCAAGCCAACCGTTACTTGAAAACTTTCTGTCATTGTCCCAGACAGGTCCAAACACTTGTCTTCACATTTCTGTACATTTCCCGCAACAACCTGACATATTTCTCCGGCACCTTCTTCTCCCTCAGACACCTCCAGACTTCTTGCCTTGGCACTCTATCGTATGCTTTCTCCAGATCAATAAATGCCAGATGTAGCTCCCTTTGTTTCTCTCGATACTTTTCCATCATCTGCCGTAACACAAAGACAGCATCTGTTGTTGATCTACCAGGCATGAAGCCAAATTGTTCCTTTGCAATCTCCACCTCCTTCCTCAATCTACCATCAAGAACCCTTTCTAGGATTTTCATTGTGTGGGACATCAACTTTATTCCTCTGTAATTTTTACAGTCTTGTGCATCCCCTTTACCCTTCTAGATGGGGACAATAGTACTCTCCCTCCATTCCTCAGGTATATTTTCCTGTTAGCAAACTTTCATGAAGAGGTCCCACAGCAGGTCAATTCCCTCCCCCCCCCCCCAGTGCCTTCCATGCCTCCACTGGAATTCTGTCGGGGCCTACCGATTTTCCATTCCTCATCCTCTTCATGGCCTCCATCACTTCCACTCTACTGATGTTCTGCACCATCCCCTCAGAAGGCTGCCCATCTTCCTCTGTGAGTCCTTGCATTTTCCACATTCAAAAGTTCCTCAAAGTATATTTTCCATCTGTTTCTTATGTCCACATCCCTCCATAATACTCTTCCTTCAGCTTCTTTGATCTGCCTCACATGTAAGATGTCCTCTGCTGCTTTATTTCTACATTTCGCTAGTTGGTAAATTTTTCTCTGTCCTTCCTTTGTTTCTAATTGACCATACAGATCTTGATATGCCATGGCCTTTGCCTGTGCCACAACTCTCTTGGCTTCTTGCTTTCTCTCTCTGTACACCTCTCGGTCCTCTTCCACTCTTGACTCATCCCACTTCTGCTTCGCCTTTCTCTTAGCTGTCACTGCCACTTGTACATCATTATTTCACCACCAATCTGAATTATGTTTCCACCAATCGTGTACACTTTCCAGTCCATCCGAAATCCTCTCTAACACCATCTCCCTAAAACGATTCCTCACACTCTCCTCTTTTAAGCGAAACCATTTAATTGTCTTCATCCCATGGCATCCAGAGGTTCTTATCTTCAATCTTATTTTAAAGTCTGTGCACAGCAGTCGGTGTTATTGTGCTACTTGATCTGTTGGAATTACTTTACAATTTGTCACAACCTTAAGATGTTTTCTTCTAGTCAAAATGTAGTCAATTTGTGAACTGTTGTTACCACTCTTAAATGTTATCAAATGTTCTTCCTTCTTGTAGAAAAACGAGTTCACAATTGCCAGATCAAACGCTACTGCAAAGTCCACAACCCTCCCTCCTTCCTGGTTCATCATGGCCACGGAGTGGCCATGATGCACCCTTTTACAGGCTCTATTCTGTCTTCCTGTCCATTCAAGTCTCCTCTGACAATCACCATCTCATTTTCTTCCAATTCCCTCATTTCTTCATCTTTATTCATTTTATATGCTTCTATTTTTTCGAAAGCCATATTGCATTTCATCCAGTGTATCCTCTATTGGATTCCTAAGCCTCGCTTCTAAAATGCAGGTATATAATTTTCCTGGAATGCTTAAAAGCGAAATTCCTCTATGGTTTTTATATTTGCAGTTGTCTCCTTTCTTAAATATAGGGATTATTATAGCTACTTCCCAGCCTTTGGGAATAATTTTCTTTTTCTGTACAACATTGAATAGGTGTAAAAAATTTTTTATGGCTTTCGTTCCTAAATTCTTTACCATTTCTGGTGTTATTTGGTCATGGCCTGCTGATTTGCCCAGTTTTATTTTATTTATTGCTGCTAACAGTTCATTTGCATGAATTTCTTCACTCTGATCTTCTATTTTGCTTGTGTGTCTTGCTCTTAGGGTTCTATTTTTTCCGTGTCCTGCATCTTCCAATAATTCTTGAAAGTACTGTTTCCATCTTTCCATGATGTCTTCCGAATTTGTGAGTAACTTTCCATCCTTATTTTTGATAAACTTTATGGAGCATTCTTTCTCTGACCTCATTCTTCTTAAAACATTATAGAAGAATTTTTGGTTTCCTTTAAAATTTTATTCTAAAGTATGTCCAAAGTCTTCCCAGCATTTTCTTTTCTAATCTTTCATAAGATTTTAACTTTATTTATTTGGTTGTTGTATAGTTCTCTATTAACCTGCAGCTTTGATGTTATATATATCTCTTCCATAATTGCTTTTTCTATTTAATTTCTTCTTATAGTTCTTCAGTCCATGAGGGTGTTTTATGTTTCCTCTGTTTATTATTTAATGATACACGAAAAATTTCTTTGCTTGTTTCTAGAAGTGTTTTGAACCTGTACCATAGGTTTTCTACATCTTGGTCTTCATATATCTCTTTTTCTACTTCTTTCATCTTCTCTTCTATTTTACTTTTATACTCAATGGCTGTTTCTTCTTTCTTTAGTTTGTAGTTCTTTATCTTAACATTTATTTCCTTGCTACTTTTTCTACATTTTTCAACTTTTATTTCATGGATTGTTCCAATACTAATAAGTAGTGGTCACTGCCTATTTCAGGACCTCTATAGACTCTTGCATTTTTTGTATACTTCCAGTACGATCTGCTTATGATGGCGTAGTCGATTATAGATTTTTCGTTTCTACTGGGCTCTTCCCTGGTAAACTTATGGATTTCTTTATGCTTGAACGTAGTATTCGCTATTACTAAATTATTTGTAAGGCAAAGATTTATTATTCTTTCTCCATTATTATTCTGGGTTATTTCTCCTTGTGATTCCAACACTTGTTTCGTTTCCTCATCTACTTGATTCCTTACCTGGCCATTAAGGTCTCCTAGTAGTATGATATGCCCTTGAACTTCTTCAATTGTTTTTTGTAAGAGTTCAAATAATGCATCTTTAATTTCTTTATTAGCATCATTGTTTGGGCCATATGCAACAATTACAGTGAATACTTGGTCGTCTGATTTAAAATCTATAGTGATTGTCAACAACCTTTCGTTTATTAGTTGCCGTTTAGTAATATATTCTTTGAGATCTGGTTTAATTATGCAAGCTACCCCTTGTTTTCCCCATTCTCTTGGGTTTATCCCTGAATAGAAAAGTATATACCCATCTTTCATTTTCTGGCAACCTTGACCTTTCTTTTTTGTTTCTGTGACTGCTAGCAAATCCAATTTTGATTTTTTAAATTCGTCTATTAATTCATTTTCTTTTCCATGTAGACTTTTAACATTCCATGTTCCGTATCTCATGTACTTTTTTCCTCGCTTTGTCATTAACCATTTAGGCAGTTCGGCTATCTCTTTGTTATTTCTTTTAATGGGTGAAATTTTAAGGTGTGCAGAGGATTAGCCTTCAGCACCCGAGTCTGGTGGTGGGGCTTCCACTTTTGAGGCTCCCAGACCGGCTTATGAGGGAAGTGCTATCCTGTTAGTCTGTGGGAGGTATTTTATTTACCTCCTACCCTTCATAGTAAACTATGATGAGCATTCCCCAATCCGCCACCAAGGGACGTGCCCGCTGGGGGTTACAGGTGTCCCCAAATGGGCTCCAAAATTGTTATACTTCCATATTTGAGCATTTTTGGTCGAATATCATCTGCTCCAGCTGCCTTTCAACATTTCAAGCTTTTCTACTTCAAGTATTGATATGCATCCCTCTTTGCATTCTTCTTGAATATTTTCTATTACTGTTCTGTCACTGCATGTTTCATTCAACAGTTTTTCAGAGTAATTACTCCAGGCATCTAGAATATCTCAGTCTTCAGTTTTGATTTCACCTTAATCATTATCTTTGATTCCTTTGACAGTACTCTTCCTCTTTTTCGAAGCTTTTTGAATAGCCTCTAAAACATTTTGCCATCTTATTGATTCTAGTCTTCCCATGACTTTTGTTTAGCTACTTTTAGCTTGGCCCTCTTATATTTTTCTCTGTATTCAGAGCATCTGCTGACTTATTTATAGGAGTTTTCTGTATGTGTTTTCTTTTCCAGGAGCATTTCCTTAACTTTGTGTCCATCATGGTATTATATTATTATCTATTATTATATTTCATTATTAAGAAGTTCATAAACTTTGCCCAAGAAAAATGTAAACAGATCTGGCTCCTATTCTCAGCATTTAAGTGAAAGGATCTTGACTTATAAGCTAGAACACAAAATAAAAAAGATACGAGGGGGAGCTGGAAAGTTCTGATAAACATCCAGAACAAAAATGATATTAAAGCAACTGATATAACTACAAAGAACATAATAGTAGCAGAGTTATGGATGTAACTTATGTTCTTATATCCTCATATGTTCTTTCTTGAAATTATATCAGTTGCTTTAATATCATTTCTGTTACAGAGGCTTATCAGAACATTCCAGAGACTCCTCATTAAACACTTTAGTTTTACGAGAGGTACACTGAACAGGCATGCAAATAAATAATTCAATAACTAAATTACATACATGCTAACATTTGCTGGCTCAAGCTAGCATTATCTAGGCATTCAATAAAGAATATGCAGTGACCAAAGCAACAGGAAAAGTCATATGCTTAAAAGATGGAGGCAAGAATTTCAATCCTCATGGCTTTTTCTAACTATTGTTGATGAATAGATAAGGCAGTGCACCAAAATTTGTGTAAAATCATACCATCAGTTCATGTTGAAATTATCAGTTCTTACAGAAAAAATCTGCAGAT
This sequence comes from Typopeltis vanoorti, assembly GCF_054136105.1. NCBI lineage: Eukaryota > Metazoa > Arthropoda > Arachnida > Uropygi > Thelyphonidae > Typopeltis > Typopeltis vanoorti. Next base: position 6,326,950 of record NC_143553.1, read on the forward strand.
GATTTTAAACTACTATATGAACCTCTATACGAACCTCTAATTAAAGGAAAACGATTGCTTAATCTTGATGTGCTGTCTATGTATACAAATATGCAGTAGACAATATACTGAAATCCCCACCACTATGGACATTTTTAGTTCTTCAAGCACCATCTGACATAATAAAAAAAAAACTCTTGCTAAACTCCTTACAAATAATACATCCCAAAACTAATTTTATTTACATCATACTTTTATCTTTCACCTGTATGCACAATAGATAGATTTGGCTATATTCTAAACAGCAAAGAATTAGAATAGTCTACAAACCATTTTAGCTCTTTAACCCCCCCGCGTCAACACATACATGGAATATTTTGAAACTTTTGCAATGAACTGGTCTTCTCAAGCTAAAGTATAGTTCACGTATATAAATGATTTAACTTGTGATCTACAGAGACTTTCTACAATCCACACTCAAATTAGTTTTACCTGTGAAAATGAAGAAGGGTTTAGGCTTCCTGAATATTCTCATTACAAGGGACCTGGTGTTCGTCTTGTATTCAGTCTAGTATATGGCAGAAACTAACATGACACTTCATATCACTACCTTGCTTAGAAACTAGAGACAGAGAATTTCATTGTCACAGCCAGCACCACATCTAGAACAATAAGCTCTGCTGATGTATTTCAAACAAAACAGAGACAATAAAAAAAAAAATCTTGCTAAACTCCTTACAAATAATACATCCCAAAACCATATTATATTTACATCATCTTTCACCAAAGATACAATAGGTAGATTTGACTATCTTCTAAAACAGCAAAGAATTAGAATGGTCTACAAATCAGTGAAAAAAGATTCTCTCCTCCTGAGATAGACTACAAAAATCCTCTTCAGATGTTCACAGTATTCACAGATTACCTTATCCATTAAAAAAATTAAAATTAAAATACAGTATGTACATGTCAAAAACAGATTCGTACAACATTCCGGCCTTCTTCCATCTTCATCAAATTGAAGAAAGCTAAGTTACTAAGTTATTGCATAAAATTTCATTTCAAATCCCAAAGACTATGGAAGCAGCTCAAGTTTTATAGAAACTCAATAACTGCAACAAAACTAATGGTTTGAGTCTACAATTTTGACACATCACCTTAGCTTCCTGAGTAGTAATCACAGATCTCCAGAAGGAACATAAATTTTGCCTCCAACTGCAAGCATGTGAAACTGCCCTTGCTCTCATGGCCACTTCATTTTCCACCTTTGTTGAGCATCTCTTTCTCTCTCTCTCAAGTGCCTGGATAATGCTAGCTTGAGTAGACAAAAAATCTGGTGTGTAAACATTTAATTGAGTGATTAAATAATTATTCCATGTAATCATTCTTTTAAAAGAATAATTGACCAACTGCATGGAATGCCACTACCACCATAACCATCGACACACAGCGCCATCTACTGCCCGCCACCACTAATATTTTTTGTCTGTAAATTGCGGTGTTCTCAAGACCAATGTGTTTGTATGCAGGATGAAAAACCCAAGTTCCCAGTAAAAACCTGCTATCTTGGCATGAGATCAGCTAACTAACCTTTAATTAATCCAAAACAAGATTTGCAAAACCTAGTGCAGTGGTCACTACTTGACCACTTTCCCATATATGGTGTTATTACAATAAATTACTAAATTATAATAATGCTATACTGTATTAAAATAAGCATATAGATTACAGCATACAGGCGTTGTGATTGATAATACGCAATAATAATGGCAACTGCTTCACATCCTCCTAGAATGCTTCCTCCCCCAGGATGCACATCCTACAGTGTTTTTAATGCTATATTGTAGTGAATTGTTGTAAAGTGAAAATCTGATCCTGACAACCTCTATTTGGATCCTAACAGCTTGTTCATCACCAAGCTTCCCCTCCACAATCCTTCTCAACCGTTTCTCAAGCATACTTGCATAAATCTTACCAGGCATACTCAGTAGAGAAATACCTCTGTAATTCTCACATTCAGTTCCATTTCTCTTTTTATGTATGGATACTATGAGAGCTCTACTCCAATTATCTGGAATTCATCCCTCTGTCCAGGCATTTTGAACTATGCAGTGCAGCCACTGTAAGACTTTTATACCTCCATATTTGAGCATTTCTGGTCAAATATCATCTACTCCAGCTGCCTTTCCACGTTTCAAGCTTTTTCTACTTCACTGTTTCGTTTAGCAATTTTTCGAACTAATTACTCCATACATCAAGGATGTCTTTTTCACTAGTTTTCATTTCATTTCATTCTAATTCTGTTTTCTTTTTTATTCATAATTTTATTCTAGCATTAGTCTTGAAACAGTCCTCCTTCATCGTCCTTTTTCTGTCTTTTATCTTGTGGTGTCGAGGGTTTTCTATTCATTTAATCGCAACCATATACAAGGATAAGGTGGTTAGCCCTATGCCTTCCGATGTATCCTATGTCTGTAGAAGCATTGAGTTCTCAAGGCCACAAGTTTGCCTACTTGTGGGATGAAAAACCCCAGATAAACTGGGGAGAAAAATCCTGAAGTCCACACCCAAGACCGGCTAACTTGGCTATGTCTGAGAAAGATCCTAAGCTACTCACATCCGCAATAGGATTGAACCCGAGATACTCCTTTCCCAGACATATGGTTGCGAAGCGCATAGCCACTCGGCTAACCACGCAGACTGAAACCGTCCTTAAACTATGAAATGATATGCCAAATTACTAAATAAGGCATATCATATTTTTAAATAAAAAGACCATATAAATGAGTGATGAAAAGCTGATAGCAAAATTTTCTTTTTGCATTCAATAAACAGCATATCAATCTTGCCATAATAGGGTTTAAAAAGCTGAAGAACGCTCAAACTCTATGAATTCTGTCTTATTTGTTTAATTCCATATTAAACATATGTCACCTTATGTACCATATGTCATGTACCATATGGTACATAAAATACGTACCATATTCTGATAATTTTTGATTTCTGATTATTCTGATCCATATATAAAATATGTGTACAATATTCTGACATATGGTACATAAAACATGTACCATATGTCAGACTTTTGCTGGACTCCACAAATTTATATTCAAGAAATAAAAATTTAGTACACTAACACAAGCTGCTCTAAAAGTGAAGCTTAGCTAATTCTTTTTCATGAGAAATTCTGAACGCATATAGTCCAACCACAGAAGCGAGAGCTGTCATTGGCAGACTGCCAAGAAGAGTCAATTCATGTTGAAGTGGAGAAAGAAATAAGGATATGTACGAATTGGTCACCAACACGTGAAATCATGTGATTTATACATAAAATTTTCCAACTGTTATACAAGCAAAATAGTTACCACTTTAAAAACTACAATGATCATAAAAGAGAAGTTAATTTTCCAATGTGTAATAATAAACACTCATCCACGATACAGATTAATTACCCTATTATCGGAATGGATTCTCCTTCTTTCGACATGCGCAGAAGGATCTCGTATCTGTGCATTTTATACATCCTATACCAGGAGTATAAAACATGATTCTCACAACAAAAACACCAAACTAAGTAAAACTTCAAGTTGTTCGCTTTAAATTTTTAAAATTTCTGTCTCTTCATAGTTTTTTGCTAATAAACAGTTTTTATTTTTAATATTATCAATATTTAATAATAATAATTTTTGTTATTCAATATTCAGGAACTATATATACCTCCAAAATGACTCTCTTCTCTATAAGGGTAAAATACTCTTCCATCAGCGACTTGACAAAGGTGATGAGCTTTTTCATGGCTATGCTGTCAATAGTTTCTCTATAACAATAAAAATATATTATGAGCTTACAATCATATGGTAATATAATATATAGGTTATGCAGTTGTAATATTTTTATATATAGTTTTGAATGCATGACAAATATCACCTTGACTGTGACACTCATTAATTATTATTTAAATTAAAGGGATATTTAATCCCACATTATTTCAAAGCCGAATAAGAGACTCTAAGATAGAAATCAAAGAGTTTCATGCCGAATACAGCAAGCTATAAAAGTTTGGCGAGTCCAAGCATAAGCAAACACCTGGGTAGTACAATATCAGGCAACTTGCTATATTCGGCATGAAACTCTTTGATTTCTATCTTAGAGTTTCTTATTCAGCTTTGAAATAATGTGAGATTAAATATCCCCTTAATTTAAATAATTTTTACATCGCCAAAGTGAAGCCTTTTGGCTCTATATTTCATTAACTCATTAATTACTTTCACATAGAGAAATTCATATCTTTGGATTTAAACCTCTGGACCTCTTCTAGTCTATAGTCACAACAAAAGAACCTTCATTTAATCACCGTAAAATACATCTGCAATGGAACAAACACTCCTTAGACAGATCTCTGCATGAACTTCATTTCACGTATACTCTTTCAAAAACTTCATTTCACGTCTACTCTTTCAAGAACTTCCTAATCACAACTGAAATGTACAATAATGATAGTGTCACTGTAATTAAAAGAAACCTCTCTCAAAAACAAACCAACAAAAATGACAAATCAATAAAAATATACCAAACATACCAAAATCCCTACAAAAATACTTTCGCATCCACTGTACCAACATCTATTGCATAAACACCAACACACTAGACATGTAGAAATGATCTCCAATTCTTAAGAGAAACTCAAATTGCAGCAGTTACAATCACCACAGTCCACCTTTAATGTCCAAACTATAACCTGCCTAATTCATTTTGACACATAGAGCCTGTGCAAGATCTGACACTCCTTGTCAAAGAATGCCTAATTTAGAATCCAATGCTTTTGACCTTCTATGACTTAGGTTTCTTGCTCAATTTAGCAACTACTGCATTTACTGCTATAAAAATTCTGAAAACCACTCTGGCCTCTTCACTTTCTTATCCCTGAAGCTCAACTTTCTGTATTCCAGCTAATTCAAATAGTGAAGTCATCTTCCCAGACGACCTTAACATCCACAACTTCAACTGACTTCCCATTTGCAACACTCATGATCAAGATGGAGAAAATGAGGAATTATTTGCTATACACAATGACCAAATGCAAACTGTACATCTGCCAACCTGAATATCTAATAACACTCTCCCAATATCCTACCTCCCCTCTTTAACTCAGACCACAAGTTTCCTCTCTCACAGAACATCCTCCCTTCAGTCACTTTCGATCTCATATCCTTTGGCACTACAAAAGATACCAAGTGGGATGACTTATGAAAATTTCTACTCTTCCTTGCAATGGTCTTACTACTATTCAAATTCTTTTGATCCAAGCACTTGCTTTGAACCAATTATATATTTGATTTAATCCTTTATCCAACTGTAAGCAAACAAAGTTTGTGCCTGAAGTATTTTCAGAACTGGGGCAACTCATGGCACGAGTTGCCCCAGCCCTGCATCCTTCCCCCATTCCTGTATTCTTCTCCTGGACCAAACCAAATACTTGTTTTACTAGCTTTTTACTACCTTAGATTAGATATGATCACACATTCCAGAATATTAACAGTGTCAAGTTTCTTTCTGATATCTTCATTTTTAATACGATGATGCCTTCTCTTCACTTTTTTTTTCTTCTTTTTCTCAGGACTGTCTTGTCTGTGGTCTCTAGTCTTTGATCAACTGTTCTATAACTGAGAGTTGGTTCAGAAATAAAAGTTAAAACTTGCTTGAACACTGTCTTCTTTACTGCTAGTAAAGAAGACAGTGTTCTTCTTTACTAGCAGTAAAGAACACTGTTCTTATTCTATGTGAATTTTATTTATTTTTTCATTTGGCTTCCCTGCTGTACCAGATTTGTTTATTTTATTATCTATTTCCAAACTTAATTTGTCATCTTTCACTAAGAAATGTACCTGAAAGCTGAAATATTTTACTTGTTCCATTAAAGTTTTCTATTGAAAATGCAGTTTGTGTTTCTTGTTTTTTTTTTCCTGGTTTCCAGTCTATTTTCATATGTTAACCTATTCAACTCCTCCAAGGATCTCTTTCCTTCCCTGCCTCACCCCAACCTGAAGTATGCTATTCAATGCACCTATAATCTGCTTCATATAGTTGAAACTTGATACAAAATTTCTATCCAGAAAAAGGAACATGAACAACACATTAATTTAATAATTACAGTAAATTTGGCCTTTCTGATCATGCCCTGAATCGTCTACACAGAATTAACTGGAAAGGCAGCACTGTTTTCATTACAACATACCAAAACTTACTATGAGTACAAATTTATGGAGGCATGTAGATCAACCATCCTGATCTCAACAATAATGATGGTCTAAAAATCCCAAGAATGTGGATGGCACATATTCTACTCAACTAACCTTTTTTCTAAAAAGGTTATCTGAGTAGATTATCATTATAATGATTTATTAAGGCTCAAAGCTGTATAACTGAGAGGAGACCTCCACATAGCCTTTAAAGGAATGCAGAGAACCGACCAGGGCTTCTGACCTAATGTCCAATCCTCACCTTCTCGTGGTGCACCCTGTTGGGTATCTACCTGTATACTGAACAAATGAGTGTGGGCCGGCAATTGGGGATTTTGCCGACCAAATTGTATTCTTCTTGGCTTAAACCAATATAGAAAATGATGGTACAACATGACAAAATTTCATGCCGGGTAGGGCATCACCCAGTTAAACAAGGCCCAAGTTGTTTTTGCAAGGGAACCAGGGAGAACAGCAAAAAGTCAGCTACTGGAACAAATCTGAAAGCACACCCCAACTCAACATCACCAGAGTTAAAGATCAGTACTATCAACATAAGAAGCCTGAATGGCAAAGAAATGGAGCTAGTTGAAGAATTAGATAACTACCAGATCTACATAATAGGGGTGACTGAAACAAAAAAGACAAAAACTGGCGAGATTTTTCTGAGCAATAAGTACAAAATGTTATATTCAGGAAATGACAATCAAGGAAACGAAGGAGTAGCCATAGTATTCAACACAAAATACGAGGCTCATCTTCTTGAATGGCAGGCAGTCTCAAGTAAAGTGATGTGGGCAAATATCAGAATGAGGAATTGGACAATGAGACTTATTTGTGCCTATGGTCCCACAGAAGTTTCTACTAAGGTAGAAGTGGAGGAATTTTTTGATGCTTTAGAAAGAAAAAGTGACTGACACAATGAAAAAGGAAAAGTTGGTCCTTGTTGGGGATCTAAACAGCAGAGTAGGAAATGATTGTCAGACATACAAAAATATTTTGGGAAAATTTGGAGAAAAGAGCAAAGCTAATAATAATGGCAAATAATAGCTGGATTTCTACTAAGGGCATGGACTGGTTATTACTAACACCACGTTTCAACATAAAAATGTGCACAAATTCACATGGAGAGAAGAGGCAAGGAATAAGAAAAGTCTCATTGACTATGTTATTGTTGATAGTGATGTTTTCTCCCTGGTGCAGGACGCCAGAGTGTACAGAGGATTTGAAATTGGAAGTGATCACTATTTACTATTGAGCAGGATAAAATTGAATTTCATATCGAAAAGAATAACATGTAAGAAAGTTTTAAAGCGAATAAAAGTTGAGCAGCTCTCAGATGGGAACTGTAGACTAAAATACACAGAGATTATTGAACAAAAAATTAAAGAGTTTGAGAACAGGAACCAAACCTTGAAGAAAACCTTGACTGATTCAGCTAGAGAGGTATGTGGTGAGGTTGTCTACAAGGATAGAAAAATCAAAACTCCATGGTGGACACAGGAAGTTAAAGAGGCAGTGAAGGAAAAGAAGAAAGCATATCAAAAGTACCTGGCAAATAAGTCAACTTGGGCTCTTAGAGACAAATGTAAGAAAGCAAAACACTGTGTAAAACTAGTAAAACAGCTACAAAAGTCATAGGAGGATTTTGGCAAGAACATAGAAAATAAATATCAAGAAGGTGGTAAGATATTCTGCAGGTTGTTGAAGAAGCTTAGAAATGGAAGAAAGAGTGATGTAAAAGGAGTAAGAGATGATAAAGGTTGCATGAAAACGGGAGAAAAAAAAAGATATCCTTGAAGTATGGAGTAATTACTTCAAAAAATTCCTAAATGAAACAAGCAGTGATAGCACAGTGGTAAAAAACATTCAACAGGCATGCAGTCAGGAATATATATCCATACCTGAAGTAGAAAAAGCCATCAAAGGCTTGAAATGTGGAAAGACAGCAGGAGTAGATGATATTCGACCAGAAATGCTAAAGTATGGTGGTATAAAAGTCTTACAGTGGCTGCACTGCATAGTTCAGAAAGCCTGAACAGAGGGACGAATTCCCGATGATTGGAGTAGAGCTTTAATAGTACCTATATATAAAAAGGGAAATAAAACTGAATGTGAGAATTACAGAGGTATTTCCCTACTGAATGTACCTGGCAAGATCTATGCAAGTATACTTGAAAAACGGTTGAGAAGAATTGTGGAAGAAAAGCTTGGTGAAGAACAAGCTGGATTCAGGCCAAACAGAGGCTGTCAGGATCAGATCTTCACTTTACGACAAATAGCTGAGAAAGCATGGGAATATAACAAAGATCTGTATTTAAGTTTTGTCGATCTGGAAAAGGCATATGACAAGGTGCCAAGATAGAAGCTATTCAATATGCTAAAGTTATATGGTGTCAATGGGGCATTATATCAAGCAATACTTAGTCTTTATTTGAGTTGTAAGTCAGCAGTTAGAATTGAAGGAAGTACAGGAAGATGGCTTAATGTTAAATCTGGTGTGAGATAAGGATGTACATTATCCCCTCTGTTATTCATTATCTATATGGATCACATTATGAAGGAAAGTGGTATTAAACATGATATCAGAATTGGAGATGTTAATGTCAGCGCTTTGCTTTATGCGGACGATGTTAAACTTCTAAATAAATCCACTGCAAGTTTGCAAGATTCCCTGACTAATCTAAATAACTGTTGTAATAGATATTGTATAAAGGTCAGCATTAAAAAGACAAAGACAATGAAAATAGGTAGAATTGTTGAAAATGTCAGCTGTGTTGTGAACAGGGAACCTGTGGAACAAGTAAAACATTTCAGCTACTTAGGCACGATTTTTACTGAAGATGGTATTTAAATATGGAAATAGACAACAGAATCAACAAAGCTGGTATGGTAGGAAGTCAATTGAATAAATTCACATGGAATAAGAGAGAAATTAGTCGGAACACTAAATTAGCTGTATACAAGACAGTGTTCAAACCAGTTTTAACTTATGGATCTGAGAGCTGGGTCAGAAGTAAAACACTTGACCAAAGACTAGAGACTGAAGATATGAGAGCCCTGAGAAAGATTAGAGGCATGAACCGATGGCATCAATGGCAATATCATATTAAAATTGAGGATATTAGGAAAGAACCTGACATTGTCAGCATCCAAGAATGTGTTAGCAGAGCTAATCTCAGGTTGTCACTTAAACAGAATGGGCGAGGAAAGATTAGCAAAACAAGTGTTCTCTGCCAGGTTGGCAGGAAAATGACCCAGAGGAAGACCAAGATATAGGTGGATTGATACGGTACAAAGTGCCTTAGATGATAGAAATATAAGATCTAATAATGCTGGAGTCGTGACAAGTAACAGACTGATTTGGAGGAAAATTGGATAGCAAGTTAGTAATGATGTAAATTTTTCATGCAGTACTAACATATCCTGCACACCCTTTGAGGGTACATGTCAGGAATTTGATGATGATTTATTCATTTGCATTTATAATGATTATAAATATCATTATAAATTATAATTAAGACTGCAGTAATCCAGGATCTTAACATTAATATAACAAACAAATTATGCTAAATTATTGATTAAGCCACTGCTATTGCTGTATTAAAAGTATTAAAATAATAACATGAATTTGTTCTTTGGTCATGTAAAAACAGGATATAGAAAGGATGCATTTTTTTTTCTTCACTAGAGGTCAGGCCAGCAGAAAAATTGTTGATGAAATCAGTGTCACTTTGGCATACTTTGAATTGCAACGTAACTTGTCTCTGTATATACATGTGTGGTCTGAAAAGTTCTCAGCCTAACAATTTTTAACAAATTTATACTTTCAAAATTATTTTTATTTTTCATTAAAATAAAAATAATTATAATGATTATAAATTATAATGAAAATCAATGTATTAGTCTAAAGGGAGATCATGTACAACATGATCTCCCTTTAGACTAATACATTGATTCTAACGATGTTCCAGAGCCATTATTCTGTCCCTGCAGTGGTTCTCAGTAAGATCTGCAAAATACCCCTCTACAGCTGCAATCACCTCTTGATTCAAAGAAAAACACTGACTAGCGAGGAAGAGTTTTAGTTTTGGGAAGAGATAGAAGTCAGAGGGAGCCAAATCTGGGGAATAGGATGGATGCTCCAACAATTCATAGTGCAGATCCCTTAATTTCAAAACAATGCCAAAACACCTTTGTGGACAGGTGCACTGTCCTGATGAAAGATGATTTTTTCTTCTACAAACCGGGTCTTTTTTCATGAAATTTTTCGTTTAGTCTGGTTAAAAGATCGGAATAATATTCCCTGGTTATTGTTTTACCCTTTTCAAGATAATTAATAAACAAAAATGCCTTAAGCATCCCAAAACAATGATACCATGACCTTGTCTTCTTTGGCGCCGAACAACCGCATTCTGTCCACTGTTTTGATTGCTGTTTGGATTCTGGGGCGGGCGTAATAGTGAATCCAAGTCTCATACACAGTAATAAATTGATGCACAAAATCAGTTTTATTCTTGATAAAATGCTCCAATCACAGATCAGAAAATTTCATGCGAGCGCGTTTTTGATCTGCATGGCACCAACCTTGCACAAAGCTTTTTCATTTGCAATTCTACATGCAAAATGTATCCTACACGTTCTTTTGAAAATCCTCTAGTCTCAGCAATTTCACACACTTTGATTCACCAGTCATCCAATACCATATCGTGCACCTGACTGATGATTTCTGGTGTTGTTACACTTTTTGGACATCCTTCACGTGGATCATCTTCAAGGCTGGTATTGCCACGTTTAAACTCAGCAGCCCATTTCTTAATTGTCGAAAATGTAGGAGAAGAGTGCCCGTAAACTTTACTAATTTTCAAACTTTAAAACTGTACTAATATTTGCACCATTCTCATCACTTATTTTTAAAACATTTAATTCACACTCTCTTTCTGTCAAATTTCAATTTCCTTCCATATATCTTTTAATTTTTTCAACGAATACATTTCACGTGCACTCCAATGCACAAAATCCTGCAAATTCAAATCATCCAACAACATGGTCATTGCAGCCATTATTCTACCATGCACTGATACCATACCAACAATTCATATTAAAAAAATAATAATAATAATAATAATACAAGTTTTACTTACAAACTAATTAGCTCAGTGAATCACACATCTGTTTAGAACAAAAACTACGATAAGTTGATAAGTTAACCTAATATTATCGACTAAAATACAAAAAAAAGTTGCTTATCTTTCAGAAGTGTTAAATCAACTCTACACACAAAATGCCACCTAGCAGCAAATCAATATCTTTGTCATGTTTTATGTTTCAATAAAAATATTTGTTTATTAGTATTTATTTTCTTTCAATATACAATTTGAAAAGCTAAAAAATTACTGGTAAACCAGCATTTATAAAAATTTTTACTGAATTATTTGCACTTGAAAAGTTAGTAAATTTACTAAATTTTTGTTAGCAAATTTTTCCATTATTTAACTGCCATAAAAGTTTGCATAAAAATTATAATGTTACTGTAGTTAAAAGAAAATCCCCTACAAAAAAGAAATGTGCAAAGAAACTACAAAAGTGCATCCTAAAAATCCAATAAAATACCATGCAAAAAACACTTTCACGCTGACTTTACTAACATCTAAAGTATCAATACTAACATCACCAATGTACACCACCACTTAACAGGCTACCAAGCCCAATCTGTTATTCCTTATGTTGTTTTACAGAAGAAAACATATCAAGAGATAATAATTAACTAACTCTATTCAATTCTAAATTATTAGAACAATATAATTCCAATAAGACCAATATTTCACCTTGGTTACCAAGGCATCATCAAAGGGTACAGAGATATACATACATTTTACCTATGCAAGTGGGCACAAGAATAAGAAAGCAACAAAAACACTGTAAATGATAGAATTCTAAAGTCCCAGCTTTCATCTATGGGTGTTGTGATGGCATTTTGCTCATTCTGCTGAAGGTTTCAAAATAATCATCTCTCTGATTTTGGATGAGGCGAGGCAGCCATTGTTTAAATTTGGAGAATTTAAAACAGTCTTGTGTCCTATAAACATAAATGGGAACTAAGATTTCTATGCCACTTTCCCATGATCTGATTATTCTTTCTGCTTCAATCACATATCTTTTTTTTTTTTTTTTCTTGCTGGAATGGGTGACTTTGTTTCCCCACTCAAAACCTCTCCCCCCCCATTCAAGTCTTTGTTCTCCAAAAAATATGCCAATTATGCCACTGGCCAATACATACATGCTAATTCATACCACCACCCATCACAAAAATATGGAGTCATTAACACCCTTAAAAACAGAGCCACAACTATTTGCTCTAACCAGCAAGCCCTGAAACAAGAACTAAAAATCATTAGTGACACATTCATAAATAATAGCTATAACAAAAATACTGTTAATAAAATACTCTTATAAAACTACAACAAATACGAATCTAGATTACAGTAAAACCATAGCCATCCCATACATTAAAGGGTTATCAGAAAAAATCAACAGAATCCTACAACATTATAACCTCAATGCCACCTTTAAACCACCCACTAAACTTAAAACCATATTCAACTCCTCTAAGGATTCTCTCCTCGCATTAACACATCCTGGAGTCTATTGCATCTGCTGCATCTGTAACTTACCGTACATTGGTGAAACAGGACGGACAATCCCTATACGCAAGAAAGAACACATTAGACACATTAAATATAACCATTATGGTGAAGCAGGCCTCTCAGACCACGCACTCAACACCTTACACCAAATCAACTGGAAAAGCACCTGCTCCTTACACCGCACAAAAACCTGGTACGAAAGGAAATTTAAGGAATCCTGCGAAATCCTGATAAACCACCCAAATATCAACAACAAAGATGGCATGAAAATTCCAAGGATCTGGATGGCACACATTCAGCCTACCTAATATGAAAGATCCAGCATAAGTTAGGACTCTAGCCAATCCTTAGCTAGTATTAGAAACCATTCCATACCAACTCGCTGGAATGATGTGAATATATGTATATGTTACCGCTAAAGTGCAGAAATCAGTTATTCTGCAGATTATCTAGGTATTGTGCAGATTAACTACGGTGATCCGTTAATGTGCGGAAAATTGTTTCATTTCTCAAATTACCTAGGTAATCTGCACATTACCTACTAGGCACTCGTTAAAGTGAAAATAAGATCTTTGCTGGAACAACAGCAATGTTTCTGTATGTTTAAATTAAGATAATGTTATTTATTTATTTTTTGATATCTAAAGAATCAAGTTAATACAATCAAATAATCAACAAATTAGTTGATAGAATCAATCATCAATCAATTAATATAATACAAGGAATCAAATGGTTTAAAATATTATTACAATTAAGAAAAAAAACATATGATAAAATTATGTTTACTTATTAAAAAACCAAACTAAAAGTGGAGGGAGAGGGGGGAAGGAGTAGGGAAAGGAAATGAGAGAAACAAACTTTTGAACTTTAACGATACGGAAGCCGTTAATGTGCACATTACCTAGGTACAATGCGGAAAACTCTTGATTCCGCACGTTAACGGAGCAAATCAGTTAATCTGCAGATTAGCTAGGTAATGTGCACATTAACGGTTTTCGCACTTTAGCGGTAACATATATAGTAGACAACACTAATAATAGGACTCTAGCGTTGATGTATAATTTTTTGAATTTTTTTTTTTTCCCCTTCTCACCAGAGGTCAGGCCAACAATTGTTGTAGTGGTTGGTCGGTGTCTTTAACAAACCAGTTTGATTGTAGTATAGCTTGTTTCCTGTGTATAGTTGTATGCTCCAGAAGATGACCTTGACATAAAGGTCGAAACGTCGAAGGTAGATTTTAGTTATATTAAACTAAAGTTTTTATTCAAACACGGTAGTTGGCTCCATAATTTTCAAAAATGCATTCGGATCACCGTGTAAGCCTAAAAGAAAGGATAAGGAAATTACAATGTAACTAGTATATACATTAAAATAAATTTTAACATACTTCAATATTTTGGCAACGTCACGTTGCTATTTTCAAGGAACTTAAGAACAAGACATGTGCACGCAGGCACAACAAACAGTAAGTGAGGAAGAAGCAGGAAGCTATTTCTCCTAAAGTCCTGATGGTGCCCCCTAGCGGGCAATTTTGGTATTCTTGGGCGATTGGACTGAAGGTCTTCTGATGTAGGTTTCCCAAATTTGAGGCAGTCTCATGCAGCCAAATTTGTTGAGGTTAGGGCTGAAGCTGATTCCATGAAAAGCCTTTCATATTTGTATTTACAACAGTGTATTATCGTGGCTTTCTTCCACCATATTCTATGGCAGGTATCCAGCGCATGGTCAGCAAGACCAGAGTGGCTGTATTGGTGAAACCAGATGTAGTCCTTGTGTTCTGAAATTTTGATATTTGCTGTCCTGCCTGTTTGACCAAAGTAGGACAGCTTGCAGCTGCAAGGGACCTGGAAGAAAATATTACATTTTCCTGACCGCCATGGAGTCACAAGATCCATAAATTCCAGGATATCCAAATGCACAGGTGGTGAAACAATTGCTAAGAACATTACAATTTAAGTTATCAATGGTTCCAAAATTTAGAGAAGAGTTCTGACAGTGTAGTTCAAACTATTTGAATTTAAACTATTAATGAAAACAGACTGAACCACACAGCTGGAATGTGATTATGTCATCAACTAGATGTGATCTTAATGAAGGTCAGTCAATACATGTCAAAAGACTCCTTTTTTTGTTTAAAACTTCCTTTAGATATTTTGGCTACTGAAAAATTAGTTATAGCCTAGATTCACACTTATCTTCAATAATATAGTGAAAAAATAGAAAAGTAAAAAACAAATGGTAATCAAATTTTTTTAAAAAAATTGCTTCACACCCCCTAAAGACTTTTGGGAAACACTGCCCTAGACAGATAGTGGAATGATCATCAAAGTTTTAAAGGAATAAAAAAATTTTAAATATGTAATTCTCACCCTTCATCATCTGGTAACCTGTTCAGGAACATATCACTGTATGATGCGATCACCAAACAAATGTTACTTAAAAAATTATTGCAGCCAAGATCCATAAATTCCAGGATATCCTATTGAACAAATGAAATTCAGAGGGATTATGTTTTCCATATATTAATATAACTTTCATCAAAGATGCTTTATAACCAGATAAAAATGATATACAAATATTACAAAATTATAAGAAAATGAAGGGAGCAAAACATAACCATTTCCTTACTAAAGTAAATTTCAAAACTACAGTTTTCAAAAGTGAAAAAAAATATATATATTAAGAAACTGCCAAGTTTCAAGCCTGAAATTGTCCAGTTTTACATATAAACGAATGAACACATAGTTTTCTTGTACTGGAGAATAGTTATTCTAGACAATTTTATTCAAGTCAGAAAATTCATGGGAAAATTTTGAACTTTGCACTCTGAATAAGATGATATAAATTTGTTATAAGATATTTATATGCCAGCCTGGTTGACCGAGTGGCTAGCATATCTGCTCTCCAACTAACCGGCTGTAGGTCAAATCCCACCATGGGAATGGATGTCTGGGTCTTTAGGTGGAAGATGAAGTTCATCACTTGGCATTTGGAACCAAAATCCTACGGAATAGATTAGTTACTCCTTATTCCTGGAGGTGGCCTATGTCTGTGGAAGTGTTATGTTTTCACGCCCAGTTTGCCTACTTGCAGGAGGAAAAACCCAGATAAACTGGGGAGGAAAAATCCTGCAGTCCACGCCCATGACTGACTAACTTGGCTATGTCTGGGAAAGATCCTAAGCTCCTCACATCAGTGACGGGAATTGACCCCAGGACACTCCTTTCCCAGGCATATGTTGCGAAGTGCATAGCCACTCGGCTATGCGCTTCGCAACATTTGGCTAACCGAGAGGATGGTAATCACATAAAAAAATTAAAAAAATTATGATGTAAATGTTCTATCAATTATCCATAATACTGTTAAAACAGGTAGTTCCCACCTTAACGAATTAATTGGTTCCTGGCGACCATTTGTAAAGCGAGAGTTTATTTGCCTTAGAAATAATGCTATAAGCAAGAGTTACATTAGTAAGAAGGAATATATAAAATATAAAATGAATATTAAATAATAAGAAAAGACTTTACTGGCCAAAGATTTACATATTTAAAAAATAACATAAGAAAAATTTTAAATTAATTAAATTAACTTAAATTAATTTAAAAATTTTTAATTTATAAAAGATTCTTTGAAAAAAAATGAGCTCATTTCTATATCACCGCGTGAATTGGCAGCTGTTGAGGTAGTAGGAGATATGCTAGGAAGCTTCGCCTCATGAATGCCTCAAGTGTTCTTCTGCTTCATTAACGTTCGCTTCTTGTAGTTTAAAATAGCTCAATAGCAAGCAGAAGCATTATTCATTTTGCAGGAAAATTTACTAAACTGTTCAAAGTCTGAATCTTGTGATTCAAATATTGCTTGAGCTTTTTCAAGAAGTTTAAATGCTTCTTCTAGATCTTTTAAAGTGAAAAACTTCATTTTCATTATCTTCTTTGTCTTTTTATTCTTCATTTCTTTCTTGTTCCTCTAATTCAAGGATATCATCGGGTGAGAGTTCCATGATGCGAGATTGAAGCAGCTCATTAACACCACCTTCTGAAACATTCATTTGCAACTGGTTAGCCATACCTAAGATCGCTTGAGTTTCAGAATTCACAATCTTTGTTGGGTTTTCAAAGCCTTTGAAATTATCATTAAACTGAGGACAGAGTTTATGCCACACTTCGGAAACTTTATGCCAGGTGTTACGCGAATTGTATCTGAAATGTTGAATCTCTTCTAAAACTTTTTGATAGAAAAGTTTCCATCTTTATCAATTGCTTCGATTAACATTTAGAATTTAAAATAAAAATTCCAATCCAAAAAATTCGTAAGGATAAAAATTTGTAAAGCAGGAATTTGTAAAGTGAGAACTACCTATATATAAAAGAAATTGATAGTAGGAATCTGACTGGCACTAATATGGCACAGAATAGGATGATGAATTATGAAGTTTTAAGATAATATTTGTTAAATGCTTAATGATTTGTGTGTGTGTACAGGTGTGTACAATTGCATTTCAATTTCAGAGGGAGGCACTTTGTGTAATTGTGTGTGTTTTTTTCAGCTAACTGTGAAATTCTGATTTAATTTACATTATTATGTAATTATTAATGCAATACATAAATCCCTTGATAGAGAGTGCAGTGGACAATTTTTTTTTTTTTTAAATTTTAATAATACATCATTTCATTTCATCTCATCATCAAATTTCCTGATATATACCCTACAGGAAAGTACATTTATGTAGTACTATCAGGATATGATAGTACTACATAAAAAGTTTATATTATTACTAACTTCCTATCAATATTTTCCTCAAAGTTATCTGTCAGGACTTCGATTTATGAGATCCATCTTGGTCTTATAAGGCAGTGCTTCCCAAACTTCTGGATATCAGGTCCCCCTTTAGAAAAATTTAAATATTTCACGGCCCCCCTCAAAAAAAATCGTAATATAGACATATATTATTATAATATTTATTGTATTTATATTCAATACAAAACACACAGCAAATATTGCAAAAATCAAATGCAAATATTACATTTTTAGCATCTTACATACACATTTGACATTACACATTTTCTCATATTTTTATATAGATAGATATATTGTTATTGTATATTTGCAGTACAAGCATGAAGCGTAAAATGAATAGTAATAAAGAAAGAAAGAATTAAAAACATAAAAGAAGTTTAATAACAATTTAATGTGATGGATGTATTTCAATACTGCTACACAAAAAGTCAATATCAGGTGGAATATTTGAAACTGCAATTCTTAGATTTCTGCTCTGAAATGAAACTTATATGAATCAGCATATATTTACTAATATTCATTAAGCACCGAAATATGCAGGAAGCAAAATTTGTGAATATGCACCAATGTGCGAATTTTTTCCATTAAAATATGAAAAATAACAAAAAAAAATAATAAATAATAAAAATTAAATGTGTTTCTTTTAAGATAAAAAAAAATCTACTTAGTCTTAAAACATTTTAAATTTGTTTTCATTATTTCACCCCCCCCTCAACAAAACCTATGGCCCCCAAGGGGGATGCAGCCCAGACCACAGTTTGGGAAGCGCTGTTATAAGGCAGAGTAAACTAAATCAGTCCAAATGGATTTCTCCAGAGGGGTCCTTCCATGATATGAATCCTCCCCCATTTTGTTTTAAAGACCATACCACATGATAAAAATGTTAACATGTGGTAATGTTTTGTATTATTTTTTTTTTCTTGACCTCCATGGGAGGTCAATACTAGTCAATACAAAGTCTATTTTACCACTCCTTAGACTCATCCTTTTGTACTTTCACCACTCTCTCAGGCAATGCATTCCATGTTCCTACTACTCTCCTTTTACTCACCACCCCCTTTCACAACTTCCAGGTTTGGCCCCTCCTTGTTCTATCCCCTCATTCTGCCATATGAAAAATCTCCAGTTATCAGATAACACCCCTTCTACAGCTTAAATGTCTTAATTATATCTCCCCCTCCCCCGGTGTATGCCGCTCATAATCAACATTGTATCAATATTTTATCAACATTGTATCAATCCTGAAAATATTTTTGTTATACGACTTTGTAATCTTTCCATGGTTTTCATCCTTTTCAAATCCTGGGGACCAGACCTGAGCACAGAAATCCAGATATAGTCTGATTAAAGCTATACACAATGGATTATAAGTTGGAATATAAGTTGGAGAGTGGTGAATGAGTGGAATAAGCTGCCAGAGTTTGTTGTAAGTGCCACACTGTAAATGAATTCAAAGCAAAGTATAATAGATACTGTGCGAATGCTGAATAGTTGTTCTTGATATGATGTTTAGAACCTCCCTCGATGTGTCTAAGGACTCCTTGGAGTTGTCAATCCGTAATAATAATAATAATATGTCCATGCCAGATGGAGAAATTCCAATCAAGAAGTGAGGGAAATGATCTTGAATGGTGAACAAGAATATCATCAAAAGTAAGGAAGAGTGATGAATGGTCTTTTTTTTCCTGGGAAGAAAGACAGGATTGTGTTTTTGTGTTTTGGTAGCATTAAAATTATCTCAAACCCATCTGACAACAACCAGGAGTTTGTGTCCAGGGCACTGGCCATAGAAGATCCCAAAGCCCAAGCCTCTTACAGAACTACAAAGTTCTGTAAGAGATGAAGTGGAATGGAGTGTACGTTCACCAGCAAAGCCATGAACAGAACTGGATGTCAGTAACAGGAGATCATCGAAGAAAAAGTGTATGCAAAAGCACAGAGATCTAGGGCACTCCAGTATTGATGGAAACATTGAATGACAGGAAAATATTCACCATGACACACAATGAGCAATTAGAGAGGAAGCCAGCAATCTGCTCATAAAGGGCAGGAGGAAGACCATAAGATGGCTAGTTGGTAAGAAGGCAATGTCAGATTTCATCAAATGTCCTGGAAACATCCAGAATGAAGACACAAGCCTTTCCAAATCATCCCATGCCAAATCTCATGAGTAACAGTACTGCATAATAATACAACTCGTGTGAAAGAAATTATTAAAACAAACAAGAAAAATAAAAGCATGTCGGAAAAAAAAGTAAAATTAATGACAAAAAAAAAAGTATCATCCAACATCCAAGTATCACCCAGTGTTAGATATCTGATGTTTACCTAGTGCTTAGCAACAGTATGTGAAAGGTTTCTAAGTAATGTATAAATAACATAACTTTCTTGTCTGAATAATTAAGACAAAGAAGTGAAGAAGCAAAAGGTAATTCTGCTTTTGATTCATTATTTTAAACAAGGATATGAAAAAATGAACTTACCACTGGAATATTCATATATGCATCGGATGCTTTACCATCATCCGTTTTAGGCAATTCTTCTCCACTCTGCAACCTTACTTGCCTATCTAACTCTGCAAGATCAGCATCTAATTTTTCACGGGTGCTAAAATATAGAATAGCTAAATTGATATATTAATACTGTATAATTCACATTCATTTTTTTTTAAACCACAGCTTATCTTAGTTTAAAATAATAAACCTAATTCTATTGAATATTCCACCCATTCAATACAAAGAACAATACTCTAAGAATACCGGCAGGGATGGCACGGTGATTTTGAATAAAGGATGGTTGGATAGCTAGATATTCACAGGCATAATCTATGGAGATTATGCCTGTGAATTATGAGATCTGAGTTATTTAGAATGAATCCAAAGGCAGTTAAAACCACGAGGTAAATATTATAACAGACTCATGGAGTAGAGTCTACACATTAACCACAGCAGCTGTGCTGTCATACCTGTTCTTGAATTCATTCACCCTGCCTGCACTTACTACCTCTAATGGCAATTGATTCCAATCAAGCACCACCCCATGAGAGAAAAAATGTAGCTCTCATTCCCTTCTTGGTGGCATTCATTCTCAACTTCCAAGCATGCCCTCTTGTCCTTTTCCCACCCTCTATAAAATAAAAATCTCATCTGCTGATATCCTGAATGATCCTCTCAGAAGTTTGTAAGTCTCAACCATATTACTTCCCTCTCTTTCTCCTGTTTGTTAGTGTCTGCAGTCCACAAATTCTTAATTCACAATCTGTCTTCATAATCTATATTCCACAATTCTGGTATCATTTATAATGCTCTCCTTTGCACTCTCTCTCTCCACTGTATCAGAATCACCATGGAAACCAGGAGCCCAGACCTGTGCACAATAGTCCAAATGAGGTCTTATCAAGACCTTAAAGAGATAAAATGACTTCATCATCTTTCACATGTCAAGGTTTGTTTTGGCATTGCATTTATCCTCTGAGTTGTATTTGCAATCTTTGCTATATGGCCCTTGAACTTCAATTTCCCATCCACTAAAAGTCCAAGATCACTAGCCTAATCAGTTTCTTCTGGCATAATCTCACCAATATAATATGACATTGGATATTTCATCTCATTAAAGTGCATAATGTTACATTTGTTAATATATGTTAAAATGATGAATGTCCGAAATTGCCAACCTGCTGGAACATTGATGACTTGTACTGGTAGAAAATAGTTGATTACAATTCTTGCAGGCATGTCTATGGAGTTTAGAAATATTGAAGGGACTGGAAACAGGCACATCATCAAACAAGTCCCAAACATCGGAATCAATCTTCGGGTTTCCTGTGCCACTAATTTCTTGATTATTGTAAGTGAGGAAACGAACCCATTCCAGGGTGCTAGCCCATAATGAACCAGTCAGTCACCCGTATAGCATAACGAGCCAGTTAGTCACCCAAAGGTGCCCACGGTTACGCTACAAGGAGGCCACTCATTTCATTAAATTGTGCAGACCTGCTCCCCAACACATCATTTTGATGTCAACCATCCCCAGCCATGGATAATGCTAATTATAAAATATTAGCATTATCCATGTTAATATTTTATAATCCAATCCTATACTCTCCAATTTATGCAAGTCTTCAACGCTGTATTCTGTCCAAAGCCTTAGCAAAGTTCAAAAGTATCATGGTGTACCCTTGTCTAACTAATGGTAACATTATTGTACAATGCGAGTAAGTAGTTGCTGAAACATGATCCTACCTTAGTAAACTGTTATTGTAAAGTCAACTTTTCCAAAATCTTCACCATCACTCAAGAGATACTAACAGGTCAATAGCTGGTTACATCAATCTTTGCACCACCATTGTTCAATGGGATTAACATACATTCTTTCTATTTCTGTAGAATCTCTCCTGTTCTGAGACTTAAATTACACAGCCCAGTCAAAGGAATAGTCATTTCAGCTAAACACTCTTTTAGCTTCTGTGCTAATATCCTATCAGTTCCTACTGCTAAATTGTTATTCAATTTGTGCAACAACTCTCTAGCACCTCCTCCTAAGACACCAGAGTTTCTTCATCCAGTGAAGAAGTTACAGTGAACTCAATTTTGCATGCATTAGGTTGAAAGCTTTTAGCAAAGTGGGCACTCTTCTGCACCTGTCACCCACATACCATATGCATTCAATAGTTATTCTTTCATATTCACACTTTCTTTAACTTGCAGCATAAGAGAGAATTCTTTTGGGTTGTCTTCAGCTTGCAAAGCCAGTTGTAACTCTTCTGGCCTGCTCCTTATAATTTTTATAACTGACATCATCCTTATCCACACAATATTTCTTCCACATCATATTTTTCTTACGAATCTATTGCTTAATAAGATTACACATCCATTTCACTCTTGCCCTATTTATTTTTCAAACTCTAGGTATATTATTTAAGTATTTTTCAAAAATATTTAAATGATATTGAATCATTTAAGTATTTTTTAAATGCGTACCATCTACTGTCGATATCCTTCCCATCCCAATACCACGGTGCAGAACCCAGCATACTGATCATTTGGTCATATTTTTCTGCTTTGTAGCTAAGCATGTAACCTTTTTTGAATGAAACATTTATACACTTAGTCACTTCTGAAGTCTGTACTTCATGATCACTGTCACCAACTGGAATAGTTGGTGACAGTGATCATGAAGTGCAGAATAGTTACATGTTTAACTGAAATTCCCTCTGACACTATAATCTGATCTAACACTCTTTAACCTCAAGTTCCTTCTGTTACGTGTTGCTTGAAAACATTGTCTCACAACAGCTTAATAAATTCAGTTTTGTTCTTCTCATGAGATTTCACTGCTACTAATCAATGTCCAGATAATTAAACCCGTGTGGGGACACCTGTAACCCCCATCGGGTGCATCCCCCGGTAGCGGATCGGGGAATGCTCATCACAGTTTACTATGAAGGATAGGAGGTAAATAAAATACCTCCCGCGGACCAACAGGATAGCATTTCCCTCATAGGCCGGTCTGGGAGCCCCACCACCAGACTCGGGTGCTGAAGGCTAATTCCCTGCACACCTTAAAATTTCACCCATTAAAAGAAATAACAAAGAGATAGCCGAACTGCCTAAATGGTTAACGACCAAGCGAGGAAAAAGGTACATGAGATACGGAACATGGAATGTTAAAAGTCTACATGGAAAAGAAAATGAATTAATAGACGAATTTAAAAAATCAAAATTGGATTTGCTAGCAGTCACAGAAACAAAAAAGAAAGGTCAAGGTTGCCAGAAAATGAAAGATGGGTATATACTTTTCTATTCAGGGATAAACCCAAGAGAATGGGGAAAACAAGGGGTAGCTTGCATAATTAAACCAGATCTCAAAGAATATATTACTAAACGGCAACTAATAAACGAAAGGTTGTTGACAATCACTATAGATTTTAAATCAGACGACCAAGTATTCACTGTAATTGTTGCATATGGTCCAAACAATAATGCTAATAAAGAAATTAAAGATGCATTATTTGAACTCTTACAAAAAACAATTGAAGAAGTTCAAGGGCATATCATACTACTAGGAGACCTTAATGGCCAGGTAAGGAATCAAGTAGATGAGGAAACGAAACAAGTGTTGGAATCACAAGGAGAAATAACCCAGAATAATAATGGAGAAAGAATAATAAATCTTTGCCTTACAAATAATTTAGTAATAGCGAATACTACGTTCAAGCATAAAGAAATCCATAAGTTTACCAGGGAAGAGCCCAGTAGAAACGAAAAATCTATAATCGACTACGCCATCATAAGCAGATCGTACTGGAAGTATACAAAAAATGCAAGAGTCTATAGAGGTCCTGAAATAGGCAGTGACCACTACTTATTAGTATTGGAACAATCCATGAAATAAAAGTTGAAAAATGTAGAAAAAGTAGCAAAGAAATAAATGTTAAGATAAAGAACTACAAACTAAAGAAAGAAGAAACAGCCATTGAGTATAAAAGTAAAATAGAAGAGAAGATGAAAGAAGTAGAAAAAGAGATATATGAAGACCAAGATGTAGAAAACCTATGGTACAGGTTCAAAACACTTCTAGAAACAAGCAAAGAAATTTGTCATGTATCATTAAATAATAAACAGAGGAAACATAAAACACCCTCATGGACTGAAGAACTATAAGAAGAAATTAAATAGAAAAAGCAATTATGGAAGAGATATATATAACATCAAAGCTGCAGGTTAATAGAGAACTATACAACAACCAAATAAATAAAGTTAAAATCTTAGTGAAAGATTAGAAAAGAAAATGCTGGGAAGACTTTGGACATACTTTAGAATAAAATTTTAAAGGAAACCAAAAATTCTTCTATAATGTTTTAAGAAGAATGAGGTCAGAGAAAGAATGCTCCATAAAGTTTATCAAAAATAAGGATGGAAAGTTATTACTCACAAATTCGGAAGACATCATGGAAAGATGGAAACAGTACTTTCAAGAATTATTGGAAGATGCAGGACACGGAAAAAATAGAACCCTAAGAGCAAGACACACAAGCAAAATAGAAGATCAGAGTGAAGAAATTCATGCAAATGAACTGTTAGCAGCAATAAATAAAATAAAACTGGGCAAATCAGCAGGCCATGACCAAATAACACCAGAAATGGTAAAGAATTTAGGAACGAAAGCCATAAAATTTCTTTTACACCTATTCAATATTGTATGGAAAAAGAAAATTATTCCCAAAGACTGGGAAGTAGCTATAATAATCCCTATATTTAAGAAAGGAGACAACCGTAAATGTGGAAACCATAGAGAAATTTCGCTTTTAAGCATTCCAGGAAAATTATATACCTGCATTTTAGAAGCAAGGCTAAGGAATCAAATAGAGCATACACTGGATGAAATGCAATATGGCTTTCGAAAAAATAGAAGCACACAGGATCTTATCGTCAGTCTTAGACAAATATCAGAGAAAACATTGCAATATGGAAAAGAACTACATTCATGTTTTATAGATTTTGAAAAGGCCTTTGACCAAGTTACCAGACACTTAATATGGCAAACATTAAAGAAAAACAAGATACAAGATAACTTAATAGCAGCCATACAAAGCCTCTACAAAAGTAATAGAAATTATGTAATAACCTGTAATAATTGATTAAAAGAATTTGAAACAAATGTAGGAGTGAGACAAGGCTGTATCCTCAGCCCTCTTCTCTTCATCGTAGTAATGGATGAAATTTTAAAGGCATGCCAAACAAAAAAAGTTCCACTTAGGATACAGGAAACTGAAAGAAACCAGGATTTAACACATGGCTTTTGCAGAAGATGTAGTGATGCTAGCAAATACAGCTGAAGATCTGCAATACAATATCAACATTTGGTATGAAGAAACAAAGAAATGGAATATGACCATAAATATAAATAAAACTAAAACAATGATCACATCTAGAAACCAACAAAAACACATAATAAAAATAGAGAATCACCAACTGGAACAAGTCTACTCCTTTAAATACTTGGGATCATATATACAAGAAGATGGTAGACTAGACACAGAAATTAACAACAGGATAAGAGGGGGAACAAAGCTATTCTATGCAATGAAAGGCCCACTCCTAGATAAGAAAGAAGTCACCCAAAATACCAAAATGGCAGTGTACCATTCAGTGTTTCTACCAACATTAACATATAGTTATGAGTCTTGGTGTTTAACAACAGGAAACACAAATAAACTACAAACAATTGAAATGAAATATCTCAGGAAAGTGGCACAAAAAACAAAACTAGACCGAATAAGAAATCAAACCATAAGAGACAGCCTTCAAGTTGCACCTCGGAATCAATTCATAACACAAGCCCAAATGAGATGGTTTGGACATCTTAATCGAATGGAAGAAGGAAGAATAGCAAAAACTGTATACATAAGCCAGAAAATAGGAAAAAGAAACATACGCAGACCCAGGAAAGGTTGGCAAAAGGAAATTAAAGAAAAATTGGAAAAGAAGGGAATTAACTGGAAAGAAGCAAAACAACAAACCTTGCACAGGACGGCATGGAAATCTCTTTGGCAAAATCTCGATGCTTAAAAGCATAAGAGATCATAGACGAAGAAGAAGATAATTAAAGTTCTCAATTATGATTACTCATTTTGCACCCATCATCTTTATTTGGTAATGCATTTTTTCATTAACAGCAACCGATTCTCTAAATCTGTAAGAACTGCCAGCCTGGTTGGCCAAATGGTTAGTATATCTGTTCTCCAGCCAAAGGGCTGAGGGAACAAATCCAGCCATGGACATGGGTGTTTTTGGTTGTCTGTGAAAATACTAGTGAGCGGTAGATTGTGTAGATGATGATGGCAGTTGTGGTTCATTGTAGTTGGTGGATTGAGGTGGAGACAGAGTTCTAGAGGGTGCCCTCCCTCAATGAGTCATTGGATTCCTTGGAGGTGTCATGCAATACTAATAATGTATGTCAATATATAGGATGAAAAAATTGAGTTTCTGAGGTAAAGATAAGAAAATCAAGGAAACAATCAGCTTGAAGCTGGGTGGTAATGAGATGAAACTGGAATTTGAATTGTAATAAATGAATTATCAGATTCAACCTATACACCTAAGGTTACTGAGATCGCCTATATATGAATGCATACCTCAAATGTCATTAGCACGGTGTATAGTTAGTGTAAGAGCTGAAAGTAAACAATAAATAGAACAATTCAACATAATTACCAGACAATTATTCACTCAATCTGCCTTTACCAGTCAATCCTGCAAACTGCAGGGACTGGATAGTAAACATGAAATCATATAAAAATTGTCTTGATTTTTAGGAAGAGAGCAGTTGATTATTTTTTTAGGTAACTTAATTAGTGGTGGCTTGGATATGTTTACCAATAATCTTTACAAAAAAATTTACAACTATTATAGAATGATCTGAAACCACAAAAGCATCCAATTCAGTAATAAATTCCTGCAAACTTATTTGTTAACTTATAACATTTCTGTTATCAAAAATTACTTCAGCAGAATGAAGGGACTGTTATGAGTTTCCCATCATTTCTATTGTAGTCTATTGTCACATGAAAAAGTATGAATAATATTGCCTAAAAACAGAAATAAGGCTATGTAAATACACCAGAACATGTACACACTGTCAGAAGAAACTTGACTCACATATTGGCAGACAGATTTGCTAACAATCACTCAAGGAATAAACCCCTCACTGTGTGCTATTCGATTGGTTAACTGCGCTTTTTATGACAAAATGCTAGATAAGTTTGCAAATTAAGAATACAATACCATACACTTCATTTACAGTTCTTGTAATAGTAGCAGAAATTGCTATTTTCTCATTGTATTGTCCTTAATCAACAAATTTTTACTAATGCATACCAATATCTGTAAGAAACTGGATTAATTTGGTGTTGTATCTGAAGATAACATTAATTGCCAACTTCAAAATAACATTCCTTGAGCAATATGTAATTCTGGAATAAGTACTCAATAAACATCCACTTAAATTGAAGTTACTAAAATGGCTTTTTTTTTAAATATGCTAATTACAGGGTGTTTACATCTATATCATTGTTTGAAGGTATGAAGTGAACTTTTGTGATTAGGTACTTGCAAATCCTGACATATACAGGTATGCACTTTATTAAAGGATAATTACCAATGAAGTAATATTTTCTCAAGATGCAATGACTATAAAACAGAATCAATAATAAAAGAATAATACTTTAGCCTTATGAGTTGGCTCACCAGGCTTAACTCTATTATACTGATGTCAGTAAACTGAAGCTACATGAAAATAATTTTAAATCAAATGTAAACAAGTTTCTCTTTTACCAACCCATTACCCATACACGGTACTAATGTACTATAGGTTGATTAACCAACCTCTTGAGTATGGGTTCGACATAAAAAAAAAAAAAAATCAAGAGCATATGCTATGTGACGTGAAAAATTATAATAGCATATAATACCAATATCATACTAATAGAGCATGATATCTGTAAGCCTTCTCCATTTAAATTAAATTCCTTAATATGTTCACAGATGACCTCTTGCTCTAAGATGTGCATCTGCTCTCTCATAGGACAGCCTATTTCTACCTCTTCTGTAGTAGAAAATATAGAAAAGCTATCATATGAGAGAAATCCATTCACACTCCTGGCTATCCTGTGAAAGAAATATTGCTGACCTTCTATCTTCAAAAGTATCAACCTAGCTTTTCTTTCATTCTATCTCTGCTGGAACATATGTTTCATGTGTTTCTCAAGAAATAGGCCACTAAATTGATGTGCAATATGTAGCCTCTCCCAGTCAAGCAGTCAAGTCAACCCTGATTCTTGTGGTGTGGCCTGTTTCCACTAAAGGGGCTCGGGTGACAGTGAGTATTCCAGCTGAAAAAGGATACCTTCCTAGTTGGAATAAATGCCTACTTCTACGTGGCAGATGACTTTCATTACCTAGTGAAATACCACCACCTTGTCTATTCGGGACATGACATGGTTGTTGCCATGTGTGGTTCCTAGACAAAGTTCTGGTTTTTCAAAGTGATACCCATTGAGGGCAAGCCAGACATACTGCAAAGATCCAGTACCTCCCACATCTTCAGGGTATAGGAGCAAAACAGTTCTGCAGGTTGGCTACCAGTTAGGGTATGATGCTAAAACTAAAAATGGTAAAACATTTTGGGAGGCTGTGCAATAGTATGCAGATACCACTGTTGTGATCTCTGTTAATGTGAAAAATTGCTGTTCAGAAGACGTCAGAAAAAGGTTAGGAATGGCTGAAACAACAGTCAGAGACCTATCTAAAATCTGGAAGGATGGATCTATCTTCATAGGAACAAAGTTGAGGATTTTGGATGCAGTTGTTTTTCCAAAAGTGACCTATGGATGTGAGACTTGGAACCTAAAAAGGTCAGATAAGAAACGGATATCTGCTTTTGGGATGTGGTGTTACAGAAGGCTGTTGAGGATATCATATACTGAAAGGCGTACAAATGAATGGGTGTTAGAAAAGATCAGCAGAACTTTAAGCCTTCTTAAGGATATTGACAGAATAAAGTTAAAATATTTTGGACACATAGAAAGGATGAAAGGGGGGACTTCTCAGAACATTAATAGAAGGTAAAGTTCCTGGAAAAAGAGGCAGGGGTAGACCAGCAATGAGATGGATGGATAGCGTGTGTGGAGTGACTGATCTTCAGAGAGTTGAGGCTGCCAGAAAAGCAAACAACAGGACTACATGGCGAGGCCTGGTGTGGCATCGGAATGACCATACGGCATCTGTAGATGCCCAGTGAAGTGAAGAAGAAGAACTGAATGCTCTCTGTATGAGCAACATGTTTCAGAGTAACTTTCTCCTATTATGGAAATAGCAGAACTAGCATCCATTATGTTTCCCATTTTTGCCGGTCTACAGGAACTTGAGCAACAACTGCTCAACACCCCCTTCACAATCAAATCGCACATTCACCAAATCTGCTATTCCCAGTTATCGTTCATTCTATCCACCTAAAATCTGTAGAACAGCCCCCTCCCCCCCTCCAGGAACCATTTCCAAAGGACTACAACCTCCAGTAGTTCAAGAAGAATATCAACAGAATATCAATATTCTGTTAATATTTTTCTTGCAGTTTGCTAAAACTTTTTGAATAGAGTAATAATCGATGACACAGAACCAAATTTATGACTAAAGAGGAAATTAAGTTATCATTTTGGGACACTTGTACACCATCCTTAATTCTTTGTACAGAAAACTGACCTATACTATTGGAAAGAAGTCAATGGACAACCTCCCATGAGCAAGGTGAATCGTGCTATGTAATGAGTCGTGTTTGTAGCCGGGTATAAATTGGAGGAATATGATGCTCCCAAGTTGGTGCAACTGTGTCTGAGTGAAATGGCTGTGAGAAGGGAACTGATGGAGTTTGAAAGAGGCAGTGTGATAGGATGCCATGCTGAGAGGCTATCTGTTTGGGAAATTGTATGGACCATCCCAAGTCAATAATCAGTGATATCATAATGAGATGGAAACACAGGTAGTCAACTGCAAGTGCTATCCACAGTGGCTGACCCACCACACTCACCAAACATGACTGTAGGATGCTATGAAGGATAAAATGCAGTCTTTCGTTTGTCAGCCAACACACTGAATGTGGAGTTCCAGGAATCGACTGGAACAAGAATTTGCACAAAAATATTCAGAATTGAAGCTCACAACATGAGTTTTCATGTTAGGACTGCAATATGCAAGCCCCCACATTACCCAAACCAACATGCAATATCATCTTCAATGGACATGATCAAAAAGCATGTACAGTGGGATGTGGAAAATTGGAAAGCAGTGTTATGGAGCAACAAATCATGCTATACCCTCTACCAAACATATGAACGGACGTGGGTGTGGTGGATGCCCAGTGAATATCTCTTACCAGAATGCATAACTCCAACTATGAAATTCGGAGGTGGCAGTGTGATGGTATGGTCCTGGTTTTCCTGGTTTGGCCTTGGACCTCTGTTTGTGGTGACACAAACACAGAACTCCAAGAGGTATCTGAATATTCTGGACAATGCGATGTGGCATTTTCCTACTTTATGGCATTTTCTCTTTTGGGAAAGACAATGCACCTGTCCTACGGCTGCTGCTGTAACTGCATGGTTTGTGAACGTGTGAAACTGCATGGTTTGTGAACATGAATGTCACCACACTTGACTGGTGACATTCATGTTCACCAGTCAAGCGTGGTAGAGCTGTGATCTCAACCCTACTGAACATCTGTGGGATGAACTGGAGCATCGGCTGAGGTCAAGGAACGTCTGCCCCACAACAGTCCAGGATCTCATTACACATCTGCAGGAAGAATGGTTCAGAATTCCCATTGATTACTATTGTACACTTGTGGAACATATATCCTGTAGGATTGCTGAAGTCATGCAGCAGAAGGAGGTCCTACATCTTATTAAGGTAGATGTCATGGTTGCTTGTTCCTCACACTATGGTGTCTAACTTCTTTCCAAGTAGTGTATAATTGGCAATACATGTAATGAGTCTCATTGTGGCTTATCATAGGTACTGCACATCATAATAAAATCCTTTGCCAGATATAGATCACAAAATTTGGTCTGATCTATTACTTCATAAGTTTGGCATAATCAAAGACATCTTTCAAGAACAAGATATAATCTATCTAATTGAGCAACATATTAAAAAAATGTTCCCCCCCCCCCATGAAAAGTTGCACATCTATAGTACAATAGTCCCATGGATAGGCTATGACTTTTTTTATATTATTTATTTTTAAATAATCAAGAAATTCTGCTCTAGAGACCAAACCTGAAACTTTTTCAAGCTACTTTAGACCTTTAGTAAACAGTAAATGGATAATTAAATTCATCTCCCACCTAAACACAATCATGTATGAGCAGAAATTAGCAAATTAGGCAAAGAAAAAACCCTAGAGAGTTTTTTTTTAGATATGTGGAAAGTAGAAGAAAGAATGATTATGGAAAGATGGTGTTAATCAACGAAAATGGTAGAATATTAACTGCTGCAAAAGACATTGTTGAGATATTCAGTGAGCAATTTATAAGGGTGTTTCATCCCCATCAGGGTGAAATCATGAGGCACTTAAGTGTAGAAGACACAGGAGAGAATGGCTTAATTGTGAGTGAGCAGGAGGTATATGAGGAAATAAATAAACTTGATCTGAATAAGGCAATAGGATTTGATGACATATCACTATGGGTAATAAGGGAATGTTCCAGGGAATTGGCATGCCTGTTGAATAAGTTTTAGAGCAGCACAAGATAAAACTGCTCCACTGCATAAAGGCGGTGATGTTAGAGGCTGCAGTTACAAATTATAGGCCAATCTGTATATGTGGAGTTGATGTCTCGAGAGAGAGAGAGAGAGATTAGTGAGAACTAGGATACAGAAATGGGTTGATAATAGTAGTATTGTCTGTAGTTGTCAGCATGGGTTTGTTAGAGGGAGATCATATTTTACTAACTTACTTATGTAATATAACAAGGTGACAAATGTCATGAACAAGGGATATGCATATACAGTGATATACTTACATTTTTGCAAAAACTTTTGATAGGCTGCCACATTACAAGCTGTTAAATATTTCGAAATGGATGGGACTGGATAACAGACTTCTGAGTTGGATAAGTGATTGGCTGTCAGACAGGTATCAGAAAGTTGTATACGTGCCACAGGGATTAGTTTTGGGACCACTGTTGTTCAATTTGTATATATGAATAATTTTGGGATGGGTTTAACTGGTGATATATAACTGTTTGCAGATGATGTAAAATTTTGAAGAGCAATGCAGAGTCAAGCAGATGTTATGGCCTTACAGCAGGACTTGAATAGATTGCATGAATAGGCAGGTAAGTGAAAGTGTCAGTTCAATGTAAAGTGTATGATTTTGAAATTTGGTAAGCAACGATGGGATGCAAAGTATATACTTGGTGGGGTAACTTTAAAGGAAGTAGAGGAGATGAGTGATCTAGGAGTGGAGGAGGACAAGGAACTGAAATTCAAGGGGCCACATTATGCAAATTGTGAAGATGGCACATCAGATAATGACAATGATGCAGAGGACCCTAACATGCTGAAATAAAGAAGTTATGTTGCCATTGTATAAGGCCTTGATCAGTCCTCATAGGGATATTGTGCACAGATTTGGTCGTTGGGTTTTGATGGTGACAAGGAAATGTTAGATAGGGTCAAGAGAAGATTCACAAAGGTGGTCACTGGCCTTTGGAATGTGAAGTACAAGGAGAACAGATTGAGAGAATATAAATTGCAAAGCATCATGAACAGGAGGAGGAGGATATGATTGTGACATAAGTTAGTCAGGGATTGTTATCAGTTTAAGTCATGGTTGAACAAGTTTGTGTGTGATAGTATACACCTCTCACATTGAGTCTCTGACTCCATGGAGATCAGATGTTAATAATAATAATAATTAACATTTATATTCACGATGGGATTTGAACCGACAGACTATTGACTGGAGAACAAGTAAGCTACTTATCATGAAGGTTATTTTCTTGATCATAAATTAGTAAATAATAATATTTGGTTTACCGATCAAGTGATGATCAATTTTATTAACAGAACCAACTAGTTTTGCCACACTTATCTGTTGGCATCTTCAGGGCACTTACATATAGGTTTAAACAATCTCACAATTATGCATAACTGTAAAACTGACAAGAATAAAAAACTGACTAGAATAATTACAAATAAAATAGTATTGAACATGAGTGAAATACGTATCACGTGTACAAGATCAGCTAGCTGTTGCTGAGGAACTTTCTGTAGTTTGTATTAAAGTTCATTTCTTTCATTTTTAAGGTTCTGATTAGGGTTTTCCATATCTCTGGGAGTATTAGGCCTTGATTTCTGTTAAGGTTGACAGTAGAACGGGCGACTGTGGCTGCTTCTTTGAAAATTCTTGAATGGTAATCTTCTTCTATGTAAGGGGAACAGCTTTTGTCCCACTCGATGACATGGTTAGTTGTAGAGAAATGAGACGACAGGCCAGAAATGTCCTGTCTGTTGTTTTTGACATAGCCAATGTCGCCTTTTGCCTGATTTCGAGGCTTCTCGAAGTCTGTCTGATGTAACTAGAACCACATGAGCATGGAATATTATAAACTCCAGCCTATTTATAGAAAGGATGGTTGTCTTTTGGAGATCTTAGTAGTTTACGAATAGATTCTATTGGTTTAAATGTTACTCTTATTTTGTGTTGTTTGAGGAGATTGGCGAGCTTGTTGGAGCATGTTAAAGAAAAGAGTGATTCGCATCACAACGGACAACAAGACCCTTCAAGATGAGTTAAAATTTATTTCCAACAATCTGTACTTGAACGGCTATCCAAGAAGACTAGTCAATAAAGTCCTTTTCTCTGAACCACCACAAAGAGAACAAGAAGATATTCAATATATAAAAACGACTACAATTCCATTTGTAAGTGGCATCTCCAACAAGCTCGCCAATCTCCTCAAACAACACAAAATAAGAGTACCATTTAAACCAATACAATCTATTCGTGAATCGGACAGACTTCGAGAAGCCTCGAAATCAGGCAAAAGAAGCACATTGGCTATGTCAAAAACAACAGACAGGACATTTCTGGCCTATTGTCTCATTTCTCTACAACTAACCATGTCATCGAGTGGGACAAAAGCTGTTCCCCTTACATAGAGGAAGATTACCATTCAAGAATTTTCAAAGAAGCAGCCACAGTCGCCCGTTCTACTGTCAACCTTAACAGAAATCAAGGCCTAATATTCCCAAAGATAGGAAAACCTTAATCAGAACCTTAAAAATGGAAGAAATGAACTTTAATACAAACTACAGAAAGTTCCTCAGCAACAGTTAGCTGATCTTGTACACGCGATACGTGTTTCATTCACTCGATACTATTTTATTTGTAATTATTCTAGTCAGTTTTTTATTCTTGTCAGTTTTGCAGTTACGCATAATTGTGAGATTGTTTAAATTTATATATAAGTGCCCTGAAGATGCCAACAGATAAGTGTGGCGAAACTAGTTGGTTCTGTTAATAAAATTGATCAACACTTGATCGGTAAACCAAATATTATTATTTACTAAGTAAGCTACTTACTCATTCAACAGCTACCCTCATCAGTACTAACACGGCTTGGGCTGATTAACTTTGGTGATCAGTGAAGAAATGCTTTCTAACCAATCTCACTCCTTACTGATCTAGCTCTAATGAGACATCTAGGAATGAGTAATGCATTGCTTTGGTCCATGTGATTTGCCAAGCAGGCAAATGGTAACTCACTAACCACAGCATAGCCACATCACAAAGAGAAAAATCAAGATTATCCACCATAAGAATATGTCAATGCACAAATGTGGAACTCACATCCTAGATATCACAACATTAGCAAATCACATGTCCAAGATCCTATTACATATAAACCAACTATAGTGTGAGTCCAATATTAAGAATGCATAAATCTTACATAAGTCTTAAGGACATGACTATTACTTCATTCAAAGGCAGACAGTCAAACCATTTTGGCAAACTTCTCAACCAAAAACCTAACCTGTTATTTCTTATTTCTTTTTTTTTTTTTTGTTCTTCCCCTTCTTCTCTCTTTCATCATCTATGTGGATGATGATGAGGACGAATGAACTCTTTCCACTTCTGTCTGTCTCCAGGAAGAGTCCGAACAATTTTGTCCAGTTTGGTGTCACTTGTTGTGATTTGGTTTTCAGGTCCTCTTTTATTTTGTCTATCCATCTAATTCTGGGCTGTCCTTTGGATCTTTTACCTTCCATCATT
The DNA here is from genome assembly GCF_054136105.1 of Typopeltis vanoorti. Taxonomy (NCBI): domain Eukaryota; kingdom Metazoa; phylum Arthropoda; class Arachnida; order Uropygi; family Thelyphonidae; genus Typopeltis; species Typopeltis vanoorti. The sequence goes on from NC_143553.1 coordinate 6,362,447, forward strand.
GTATTCAGGCTTTAGATGGATGGTAGTCTTTCTGTTCCCATTCTGGTTACATGGACCATCGCAGTCTTCTTTCTTGGATTTTGTCTATTATTGTTATTTCTTGTTAGTTTTTCCCCTACTCCCACAAAAAAATGGTATTTGAGAGTTCTACTGCTTAACAACTTAATTCTTGTGGATATTATGCACACTTCATGAGAATGAAAATGTTACATGTAAAGAAATGCACAATAATAAAGTTATTCTTTTCAATATTATGTCAGAGTATATTATCTCAGCATTATATCATTTTATTAGTATACAATCATGTCCATATTTTAAAGAAGCGCTTCAATCATCTATTTGCTCACCAACTGCTGCTGGAAATGCTACCATATGCATTAAGAAGTCATCAAACTCTGTGAACTGCATGAATCAAGTTTAACGAAATGCAATTTACATTTCAAGATACAGAAAACTGCTCATGAAAGCTATAAATTAATGATAAAAAAAAAGGATAAGTGCAAGTAATACTCACTGTGCTAAAAACTCCTCGCATAAATCTTCAGCTGATTCTTTTAGTTGCAACAGTAAGTCAACACATTCTGCAAGCTGTTTTGCAGTTGCCTTAAATGCAGAAGACATTGTGCAAAATAAAAAGGTATGTAAAATGCAACAATATCACAGAACCTTAATGTTTATAAAGGTTTTGGCACATTAATACAAATCCTGTTGAATCTTTAAAAATATGAACATAAATCTTCAGCTTGCCATATAGTTGTATGAACATAATTCATTTAAGAATAACTTATGTTCATACAACTATAAACATAAGTTATTTAAGAATTTGGCAAATGTTTTGCATTCTGATTAAATCTAGGAGGTAAGATGCTGACTATATAAGTTGACTATACATAACACCAGCAATATGAAGAATAATGAAGACTTAAGTGATGTAATCCCTCTCAATGCAAAAATGTGGAACTAGCATCCTAGACAACTCAACATTAGCAAATCACATGTCCAAGATCCCATTACATATAAACCAACTATAGTGTGATTCCAATATTAAGAATGCATAAAAATGTTGATTCATTAACATAAGAAACAACTTTTCCCTTAAACACATTTTTTGTATCATTTTTGAAGCATTCATTTTGCATCTACATGACTTTCACCACCAAATCTTACATAAATTAACAACAGTAACTCTTATCTGCTGCACTTCACAAAACAGAATAAATCAGAATAAAATAAATTTTGCTTTTGCAGTTGCCTTAAATGCAGAAGACATTGTGCAAAATAAAAAGGTATGTAAAATGCAACAATATCATAGAACCTTAATGGTCATAAAGGTTTTGGCACATTAATACAAATCCTATTGAATCTTTAAAAACATGAACATAAATCTTCAGTTTGCCATATAGTTGTATGAGTATTAAGTCACTTAAGAATGACTTATGTTCATACAACTATAAACATAAGTTATTTAAGAATTTGACAAATGTTTTGCATGGTGCATGGTTTCAGTTTTTTTTTTTTTTTCTTTGAGTGCATTACTTGAAATGACATGCACAAATGTGGAATAAAGCACTTTTTTTTTTCAAACAAAATGTTCAAACAAAAAAAAAAAAATGAGTAACTTATATAGTCAGCATACCATTTATTAGAATTAATAAAATATAAATATAGTCTGATAAAAATAACATTAAAAGGATTAATCCTATACTCTGCAAAGTAATAATGTATAAAGACAGAAAAATCTTTCTTCACAACTTTCACAATGTTTGCATTGCAGAAGACTTCTGAGTAGAAACATCAATCCACTGTTAAAGAACAGGATTAGGTGATGAATGACTTATTGCAACTAAAAAAACACCCTACTTTGCAGAAGAGACTGGACATCGAAGTATCAATGTGGGCTTGAAAGATTTATTTGCTAAAAAGTTATAAATGAAAAAAAGGCAGTTGTCTGTTCAAATCGATGCTCTGAAGGTCATTGAGAATGTCAAGCCTCCAAGGATTGCTATTCTAAAGGATCTCAAGTGAATACACAATTTTTCCATATAAAAGAAAACCAATAAAAAAAATGTTCATTTTTAAATAAAGTATCTCTCTGTAATTGCCTTTTCAAGATTGATAATGTGACCTGTATAATGGTGCCAATGACTTTATAAGCAAATATAATTTTATTATTATTATGGGCAGCTCCAAGGAGTCCTCAGACTCATCGAGGGAGAACCAACATCATGTCAAGAACAACTATTCGACATTCACACAGTATCTATCATACTTCACCTTGAACTCATTTACAGTCACGGCACCCACAACAGACTCCGGCAGTTTATTCCACTCATTTACCACTCTCCAAGTAAAAAACCTAGCTCTAACACCTTTGCTAACCACACTCTTACCAAGCTTCCATGGATGGCCCCTAGTCCTCCCACTACCAGTCTTATTCTCAAAAATATCTTCTGAATTAATCTTATAGAAACCCTTCAGTAATTTGAATGTCTCAATCATATCACCCCTTTTTCGCCTATCAACCAATTTCTGCAGCCCACCAATCTTCAACCTGTTCTCATAAGGTTCATTCCATAGTCCTGCTATTATCTTGGTCACTCGTCTCTGGAACCTCTCCACCTCCTCCCCATCGAGAAGAAACCCTGGGCACAGTAGTTCAGATGGGGTCTTATCAAGGCTCGATACAGAGGAACAATAACCTGTTTGTCTCTGCTCATTAAAGTGTTTTTCAGCAACCAAGTGATTTGATGAACTGATTTTGCCACTTTTGTGATGTGTCCCCTAAACTTCAACTCCCTATCCACCAAAACTCCCAAATCCCTGGTCTCGTCAATCTCCTGGACCAGCAGTATATCACCAATGTGATATACTGCTGCTAATCTTTTCACCCCAAAATGCAAAATCTTACATTTTTCCACATTAAATTGACATCCACTCTCCTAAGCCCAGTCCTCCAAACTATCCAAATCATCGTGCAAAATTTTGACATCCTGAGCATTCACTATTGCTCTACCTAACTTTGCATCATCTGCAAACAGATGCACAGATCCTCTCAGATCCCTTCCTATATCGTTAATGAACAAATTAAACAGTAGTAGTCCAAGAACAGAACCCTGCGGCAGACCACTAGTCACACGCCGTCTTTTGGAGTCTACTCCTGAATAAACCACTCTCTGTTATCTCTCCATCAACCACCCTCCTATCCATCTCACCAACCCTATATCCATTCTGATATGCTGCAGTTTACGGATTAGAATTCCATGTAGTATTCTATCAAAGGCTTTAGCAAGGTCCAGTAGAATTGCTGTAAACCCGTTACCCTTATCCAGTTCAGTTGTCACTGTGTTATAGAATGTGAGCAAGTTACTGAGGTATGATCTACCCTTCACAAAACCATGCTGTCCCCCATACAGTATCCCATTTTCATCTATCCAATCTTATATTTTCCTCTTGACTATTTTCTCCAAGACCTTGACAACAATTCCTGATATGCTGATCGGCCGGTAATTTTCAACAGCAGTCTTGGAACCTCCTTTATGCAGTGGAACTATTTTCCCCTCTTTCCGTATTTGGAAAACAAATACGGAGCTGCCATAGCTCATTTAGTCAGTATGATGATGCCATTTAAGAACATTTATACAGGCTATCCAGCTGAAGGTAAATAATCTGACCTCACAGGGACAGTGTCCCCCCCCCCCTCCTGGAAATATGTTTTTCATTCAGCAAGACAGACTGAATAGGCCATAGAATATACACAAATGATAGACACAGTAGATAACGGACAGGATTAAATACCTTATTGTGGTAAATTAGGTTTCTATGAAATCAAACACACATAATGGTTTAATTTTAACTTTTTTAATTTTAACAATTTAAACAAATTGGCTTAAATTTAACACATATTATAGGAAAGAAGAAATGAGAAAAGAGGTATTATGATTTTTTTTTTTTTTAGAAAATTAGTAGAGGGAATTTATATGTACAGTGGAGGAAAAAGGGAAGCAAGAACATGTTCTTCTTCCTTCTGGAATTTGTATAATGTAATAAAGAAGGAGGTGAAGGATACATTTTGCACATGGAGAGTGGCAGAAAAGTAAAATGTACTGCCAGAATGTATAAATGAATCTATGCTTCAATATGATAAACATGTTACTAGAAATAGGTGAAACTTCTTATCAGATCTGTTAAAATATTTTTGTAGGATATTAAATTTTTTCTTCAGAATTAGATGAGCAGACCAGATCAAGGATGTTCTGCTGTTTAGTGTCCATAATGTGATGTTGAATATTGAAACATACATTAAACAACATATAATAACATGGCTCATGCTTAACTAGCATTTTATGTGAATCCTACCCATCTCCTAACCGATAATCTTTATATGGCCAAAAGGCCTTGTTCCCTTCTGTAATGATTCATCTATATTTCTTTGTTATTTTTCCTTAAAACTAATTGACCATCATAAATATGATCCTCTAGAATTTCAAGAGTATTATTTTCTCATTTTCATTTGATTTGTCTTGAATTTTGTTTTAGTTATGTTAATCTTTAAACCTTTTTTACTGCCTTTCTTTATCAAAGTCATTTAGTATTTCCTATGTTTCTTTATTTTTTATTAAAAGAACTTCTTTAGCAAAAATTAAGTACAACTTCTAATACTATAAATCCCAAATCTGTTTAGTTTCTCCCCTGTGTCTCTTTTATAGGCACTTTAATGGACAATAACAGTGCTCTGCTAAATTGACCACTGTCATACCTCGACTTTATTTTAAAACTGTAAGCACAAGAATGGCTGCTGTTTAATTGTGTAGTAGCACTATAGGTAGCTAAGAGTAACATAATCCAGAAACTCTGCTCCAGAAACCAAAATTTTTAAGCCACTTCAGGCCTTCAATAAGCAAAGGGTCATGCATGATCTTGTGCTTGGCAATGAAATTCATCTACCACCTAAAAACATTCACCAGTATCCAGCAGATGCTGCAATGGAATTAAAACCCATAAACTTATTGGTTGGAGATAACAGATGCTCTCCAGGCTGATGACAATCAGTATGAACAACAGTGCGTGGTCATGATTTTGTATTGTTCACTATGAACAGTTTATCTGGTGTTTTTCATCCCGCAAGCAGGCAAACCGGCCCCTTGAACACACAGGGATACAGCCAAGAATACCTTGAGGCATAGGAGTGACCATTCTATCCTCGTATTTCGGTTACGAAATCCAAGCATGCTTGGAAGGTTGTGGGCCTTAAAGGCCTGTTAAAACCATTGGGATAGATAGACTATGAACAATACAAAATAGTCAGCTTTCAATGACAAATATAAAATTATATTCGTCATTGAAATAAGACAGCAAGACAGACTGAACCTCATAAACCACATTTTCACTTATACAATGTTTTTTGTGAATAGCAAATTAAATATGTGAATAGATAACAGAATAAGCAAAGCTGGTATAGTGGGATGCAGTGTGGTTTACCTCCCTTTAAGGATAACAAATACACTGAGAGACACAGAAATTTTCTCATCTGAATATTAAAATGGTTCCACAGAACATTAGACTGAACATCACAGTAACAATCTATTAGGAGCTTCTGACCAGCTAGCAAATAATCATGCCACCATATTCTGTTGGATCATCTAGATCAGTTTTTCCTCAACATGTGGTCTGTGGACCACAGGTGGCCCATGACGATGTGACGGGGGGGGGGGGGTCCGCAGGCAGATTTAAATTAAATAAATAAATATATATTTTTTAATTATCCAAACAAAACAAATTAAAATTGAATAAGTAAGTAAAAATTATCGAAACGAAATGGATACTTAAAAAAACCAACAAATAACGACAGAATGCTCATTCCATGAACATTCTGCCGCTATGATAATTTGTAATAAAAGTGTAATAAAAGAGGAGTGAAGTGAGCAACAATATGGTTTTATTGCTTCCACCTTCCCTTGCTGTTCTGTCAGATCTGAAGTAAACATTTCAAATGTGTTATCCACATTTCAACCAATTGCTTGTTGTTTATTGATTTTTATTATTGAAGGTTTTCCTCCTTCAAACAAGGCTCAGCATATCTTCAGAAGTGCTAAGATGCTAAGTGTGTCATCACTTAACCTCAGTACAGTCATCCCTTGATTTGTCAGGGTTTCATTCCAGGATGTAAGTAGGTCAGACCTAAGTCCATATACATTAAATCAACAGTTAGTGGGGGTTTAGGGACTTAACCGTAATAAGTATATTGTCATTTTAATTTTTAAACCTTATAAAACTGTACTGTGCATTGCTGCCACTATAAAACAGGAGAATAATGATCCAAATCTTCCTCTACAATCACATCTTCAGTACCATCCCTATGTGAAGGATTAGGTTGCGGCTCTTCTGGTGTAACCTTTGTTTTTAGATGAAAATGTCCAGTGTGCTTTGCTTATTCCTCTTCTTCTCTCCTCCTCTTCTTCTCTCCTCCTCTTCTTTGCTTATTCCTTTTCATCATAAATTTGTTTATAGCAAACAAGCACATCACGTACTTTCCTTTCTACTAATAAATAGCGTTCAACATCAGGGTCCATATCTTCAGCCATTTTGAGAACATCACTAACTGCAGAGAACATTTCTGTAAGACCCTTCACTGTGAATTGTTTATCTGCCTCTTCTTGTTTCTCTTTTCCCCTCTTCCTTTTCTTGTTCTGCTTCTTCTGCAACACATTCTTCCTCCAGTTTGACCAATTCTTCATTGCTCAACTCTTAGGGGCACTTTCTATGAGTTGAACTACATTGTCATCATTCACTTCGAGATTCAGATTGTTTGCATGGCCCACTATTTCTTCACTCAATTTACAAAGGTCTTGGCCTTCATTTTTTTCAAAACTTCCAAAATTGTGCACAAACCTTTTTAATGTCTTTTTCCATATGTCACTCATATATTGAGAGGTCACTTCATCCTAAGTCACAGCAATATTTTAATAGCATGATAAATATTTAATGCTTTCCAAAATTGCATGAGAGTTTGATCATTTCTTTCATTGGCAAAAATGGCTTGTGAAAACATTCTCTGTAGATAATAAGCCTTACACACAGAAAGACCCTCCTGATCCATTGGTTGGATAAATTAAGTAGTGTTTGGAGGAAGAAACATGACCTTGATCTTGGGGTGAAGATCACCGATGTAAGGTGAATGACCTGGAGCATTACTTAGAATTAATAACATTTTAAATTCTATATTTTCTTTCACACAACAGCTATCCATTTCACTCACATAACAGTTAATTAAGGTATCCTCAAACAATTTTTGAGTCGCCCATGTCTTCTTATTGTTCTGATATCGAACTGGAAGAGAAGGTCTTTTCCACAGCTTCCTAGTGTTTTTGAAGGCTGGTGAATTCTCACTGTCCTATATTGCAAATGGTTTCAGTTTATATCCAGCCACAATACCACCTAACAGAATCATAATATGGTATTTAAGAGCTTTGAAACCAGGCATAGATTTTAGCTTTTGATGGATGAATGTCAGCTAGTACATTTTTTTTTTTTCAAAACAAGGAGGTCTCATCCATGTTAAATATTCATGACTTAAATTTTTAACGGTATTAACAACCCAAATAATTTAATCAAAAGATGTTTTATTAACTGCTTATATTTCGCTGAATTTCAAATCAGCATCATCATAAGAGCACAACACACTTGTACACACAACAGTGAGTAAGTAAAACAATAAAATTGCAGTGTACAAAAGATCTAAAGTCCTATTTATGGTGCTCTCTAATGTTGGAGAAAAAAAAATCATTACAGTTATGTGGGAGTTGCTCTTAGGATGACAGTCTCCCAAATTATTGGCAAATTAATGAAACCATACTTGTTCTGGTTAGGAGAATTCTTCAAAGCCATTGCTGACTCAAAAAATAATCTTTCAGATCTGTAACAACTCCTAAATAGCACATTTGTTTTCTTCCATCTAATCCTGTGTGAAAGAGTATCCAAAGCGTGGTCTGCCAGTCCTGACTTGCCATAGTAATAGCAGCGAACATGTTTTTTATGTTCTTACAGGCAGATGTTAACTGATTTTCCTGTTTGTCCATAGTAGGCCAAGTCACAGTCAACTTCATACACTCCTGGGTGTGCAAAAGGGTGAAGTTAATCCTTAGGCAAGTGGATCAGAGTTGCTAGTTTTACATGCGGTTTGAAAGTGGTGTGAAGGCCATGTTTCATCAGTACTTCGACTATCTTTTCTGATGTACCTCTGATATACGGAATAGAGATTGTCATGTTGTGTTCCTGTGTATTAGGGGAGGGAGGAGTAATGGGGCTTTGTAGTATTTTATCTATTTTGTAGGAATTGTAGCCATTGGCTAAGAACATATGGTGCAGAAATTTGAGTTCTGTGGTCAGAGCTGTATCATTAGAACAAATGGCTCTGGCTCTGTGTGTGAGTGTTTTTAAAAATGCCATACTGTTGGACAGGATGATGATGTGATTGTTTATGTAAGTATCTTCCTGTGTGAGTGTGTTGGCTTTCTGTAAATGGAAAAAGATAGTGATACATCTGAAAGGTGGGTGACTAATGTGTCAAGATATGGTAAACAGTTATTAGATTCTTTTTCTATTGTGAAGTGGATTTTGGGGTATTGACTGTTTAGGTAGGTGACAAATGCACCCAAAGTATCTTGTCTATGGGGCCAAATGCAAACATATCATCCACATAGCATAACCAAACTAGTGGCTTGTATGTAGCTGTGGTAAGAACTTTGTTTTCAAAGTGTTCCATGTAAAAGTTTGCTAAAGAGGGGGGGGGATAAAGTAACCTGCATACATAGTAAATTTGAATAATTCAAAAATATCAGATGGAAATTTAGACTTGATCATATCCAGAGTGTCTGTAAGTGGTACATTGATAAATAAAGAGGTGACATCAAAACTAACCATTATGTCTGAAGTTTTTAGGATACAATTTTTAACTAGTGTTTTGAAATGAACTGAATTTTTTTAAAAAAAGTAGAGGAGTTGCCAGTAAGAGGAGCAAGCAACTTGGCTAATTGTTGGGCCAGTTTATATGTGGGACTATCTATGCTATTGATTATGGGGCGTAGGGGGTTATTAAGTTTGTGGATCTTTGGTAATCCATAAATACGGGGTGGTTTTTTATTTTTTTGATGATTTCTTTGGGCCAGGAAGTCACCTTTTTTTTAGTAATTTTCGGACTTTTTTTTCTTAGAGACATAGTGTGGTCTCGATCTATAATTTGGTATACGTGGAACCGTCACATAAGAGATCTTGCATTTTTTTGTTATAATCTTCTTGACCCATGATAACTGTAGCATTTCCTTTATTGGCTTTTGTAATGATAATATTTTTATTCTTATATAACTTTTTTAAGGCAGTTATTTCATTATGTGGTATATTGCATTTTGGTGGTTTAGCTTTTTTATTTGAATGAAATAGCTGCCTTAAAAAAGTTATATAAGACTTTCAAACCGCATGTAAAACCAGCAACTCTGATCCATTCGCCTAAGGATAAACTTCACCCTTTAGCACACCCAGGAGTGTATGAAGTTCCCTGTGACTGTGATTTGGCCTACTATGGACAAACAGGAAGATCAGTTAACATCCGCCTAGAAGAACATAAAAAATACGTTTGCTACTATTACTATAGCAAGTCAGGACTGGCAGACTATGCTTTGGATACTTTGGAAACGTTGATGTCGAAGAGACATAGTTTCTTAGTGGTTACGGTCATAGTGCTAAGGGGTATGTGCTTTTGGTTCAGGTCTATCCATGATGCAAGTAGCTTTTCCATATCACTGATAGGACCTTGTTGTCGATTTAATGGAAGCAGATCCTATCACAGCCTCTACAATTTTATCGTTATTTTTGAAAATGATCGTCACTGTAGAATGAGTCTATTCAATGTCATGTGCAGGAGGTAACATTGACGGGCTTATCAGCTTCCTGTTGTTTTATAACTTATAACTTTGTTTCAAAATCAATTGCTCATCTCTTTTTCTATGATTCTTCACTAGGTTTTTGACTGGGCATGTAGCAGCCATGTTGCACAAAATATCATGAAATATTTAATAAACACACAAATGACCTATTTCTCAAACACTAGATCAACAGAGGAACTGATGAAGACACATGCCAATTGCAGACTCTCAAGGGAGGTTGCTGCTGAATGAGCTGTTGCCACTGCGCATGATGCATTGTTGCTAAATAGAAACCTTTTTACTTTATGCTCACTTACACCTTGTTCGAAAGTATAGTCAAAAATGTTATTTATTCCATTATGGGATCATGGATATATCTTCAAACAAACGTAAGTCAAGAGATGACTGTATTTATATATTTTTCAGAAATGTATGGAAAAGCAGCTTAGAACTTGGACTTTGAAAAGAAAAGCAAATGAAACAGGTGATGCTAACCCTAATTGTGATACACGTGTTGTAACGGCGAGTAAATCTCGTGTGACCACCTCAAAACGCTAAAACAGAATTTTTAAACATATTTTCCAAATAACTTTTATAAGAAATTTCTGTGGGTTTGCGATCTATTTTTATATTTTCAGTTTTATAATTTTATATTTTCAGCTTACAGTCACAAGAACGACCTTTCGTTATCGAAAAAAGAACAGTTAAATTGAGCTTTCAAGTGACAGTGGACTTAAAATGCAATTCCGTGATCTTAGTTTGGCTCGATTCTGGATCTCACCTTCAGTGAGAAGTGAATTTCCCAAATTATCTGAAGAAAAATTGAAAATCTTGTGCAGCTTTCTACAACCTATCTGTGTGAGAAAGAGTTTTCATCACTCCTTCAATTAAAAACAAAATACATAAATCATCTGAGTGTGTGTGTATCGATCTTTGACTGAAGTTGACCAATATTGAGAAAGATATTCAGCAAATGTGCAAGGGCCAAAAAGCTTGACCACCTCATTAAAAGTAGTAACATAATTATATCATATTATTTATTTGTTTACTAAAAATTAAAACTTTGTTGAATGATGATATGCTATTAATCATTTACTTCCAATTTAATTATGTTTGCATGTGTATTCAAAGGCAACTGAGGAAGGCAACGGAAAACCACCTCAGTATTACTTCCAAGAAATATGGTAAATTCGGCAAATTTAGTTTCCACAACTGGCAAAAATGGGGTCTATCGGCAAACGATGATGGATGTTATGCCCGGCAGAAGAAGAAATAGGGCTTCTCAGGTCGTTAACCTATGAAATCCTCGTATGGATAATGAGGATGGGATCCCAAGTATTCAGGAAAATAGGAAGAAAATAAGACATCCAAGAGAAAATGAGATAGAAACTATACGTGTGGCAACTTGGAATGTAAGAACAATGTTGAGAGCTGTTAAATTAGAGAACCTGAAGAAAGAAATGGAGAGGAACAAATTGGATGCGGTTGGACTAAGTGAAGTTAGATGGAAAGATAGAGGAGATTTTGAAATTGATGGTTATGGAATTATATATTCCTGTAGAATACGGGGGGAAAATGGAGTAGCATTTGTGTTGAATGAAAAGATTAAAAATTCAATAGAAAAAATAATATATAAAAGTGTCAGGGTGATTATGATTAAACTGAAAGCAAAGCCTGTGGACATAATGATTATACAGATATATATGCCCACAAGTCACCATGATGAAAATGAAGTGGAAGAGATATATAATCAAATAGAAGAGATAATGGAAGAAGACAGAACTAAAAGGTGTACCATCTGGATGGGAGACTGGAATGCAGTGGTAGGTGAAAAGGGAATAACAGGAAGGTATGGCCTTGGAAAAATGAATGAGAGAGGAGAAAGACTTATAGAGTTTTGTAAAAGATACAAACTAATCATTGGTAATACTTGGTTTAAACTTCTAAAGAAAAGAAGATATACATGGAAAATGCCAGGAGATATCGCAAGATACCAGATTGATTATATGTTAATACAAAACAGGTACAGAAACAGTGTAAAAAGGATATCAACATATCCAGGAGCTGTATTGATGGAATTAAGAATACATTTTAAGAAAATAAACAAAGGTAAAAGCAAGAAAAACTCAAAGGAGATGCAGGTAAGAAATTCAGAGAAGAACTGGAAAATAAAATAAGGAACAAAGAGGATATATCTGAAGGAACTATTGATGTTAACGCCAAATGTAATCAACTGAAAAACTTGATATACGAAACAGCTGCTGAAGAGATAGGTTTTGTGGAAGGGAAAAGAATTAAGAAACCATGGATTACAAATGAAATGATAAGAAAAATGGAGGAAAGAAAAAGATGGAAAAATGTAAACACTGAAGAGGGAAGAAGAAAATACAAAGTATTAAATAATGAACTGAGAAGAGAAACTGATAAAGCAAGAGAGGAATGGTTAAAAGCAGAGTGTAAAGAAACTGAAGAAATGGATAAAAGGGGGCGATATGATAAAATGTTTGAAAAAGCAAAAGAAATTACAAATATTAAAAAAAGCATAAGAAATCTGCCATTAGAAGATAAGCAAGAAAAATTGATTTATGATATTGAAATACAAGGTGAAAGATGGAAGGAATATATCGAAGAACTTTATGCAAAAAATGAAAGACCAACAAAAATTGAATTGGAAGAGCAAAATGAAACCTCAACAGAAGAAAGAGGTCCTGAAATACTAAAGAGAGAAGATAGAAACAGCAATTAAGGAATTAAAAAGTGGAAAGATGGAAGGAGTAGATGGAATACCTATGATGTTAGGGCCTCCCTTGATGAGTCTGTCGACTCCTTTGAGTTTCCCGGAACAATAATAATAATAATACCTAGTGAAATCCTAAAACAACTGGAGAACAAAGGTATAACAGAAACATGGGAATTCTCGTAGACAGGCTTATACGTTGGTTATGCATTATTAAAACACTTAAGGAATAGAACAACGTAGTTAAGGATATAAATTAAATTCAACTTTAATAAATATTTTCCGATATTTCACAATGAACTCAGGCTATTTCGTTTGGCAAGGAAAATTTAGAGTAATCCTTGTTGTGGAGGGGGGGGAGGGGATCTGTGGTTTGTAGGTTCTAATATTTTTTGGACTTTTTTGGGGGGGTAGCCATTGGCTGAGAAAGTGTTGAGGATGTGATTTAGTTCAGTGTTTAGGGCCAAGTCGTTTGAACAGATTAGTTTAGCCCTGTTGTATAGTGTTTTCGCTACTCCATATTGTTGTGTGTGGGGGGGGGGATTGTTGGTGAATGTATCTGCCTGTATGGGTGGGTTTTCTGTAAACTGAGAAAACCAAGGTTCCATTAGGCTGGCGGGTGACTAGTGTGTCTAGGAAAGGGAGGCTGTTTTTTTCCTCTTTTTCCAGGGTGAATTTGATTCTGGGGTGTTGGTTGTTTAAGTGTGTTAAGAAGGAGAGAAGTGTTTCAGAGTCATGTGGCCAAATAGCGAACACATCATCAATGTAGCAAAGCTATATGGTTGGTTTTTGTGGGGCAGAGGTTAAAAGCTTTTTCTTCAAAGGTCTCCATAAAGAAATTGGCCAAGGGTGGGGAGAGTGGTGAACCAATGGCTGTCCCCTCTATTTGTTTGTAGAATTTTCCTTGCCAAACGAAATAGCCTGAGTTCATTGTGAACTGAAATAAGGCTGAGATATCGGGAGAAAATTTAGCTTGGATTAGCTCTAGAGTTTCCTTGAGTGGGACATTTGTGAATAAAGAGGAGACGTCAAAGCTGACCATTATGTCAGTATGTTGGAGTGTAAGGTTTTCTATGCTGGCTTTGAAATGGGCTGAGTTTTTTATGTATGATGGTGTGTTGCCAGTATAGTGTGTGAGCTCTTTGGCCAAATGTTTAGCTAATTTGCATGTGGGGGAATCAATGCCATCCACTATGGGACGTAATGGCACATTTTCTTTATGTATTTTTGGGAGTCCGTAAATACGGGGGGGGTATAGAGTTAAATGGCTTTAATCTGTTGGTAACTTCTACAGGCCAAGAAGTGACTCTCTTAAGGAGCCTGTGAAGTTTTCTAATTTGAGAGTTGATGGGATTGTAATTGATGGGGAGGTAAGTAGCCCGATCTAAGAGAAGAGCATTCAGCTTACTTGTGTAGTCCTTTTCGTTAAGGACTACAGTTGTGTTTCCCTTATCCGCTTTGGTGATAACTATTTCTTTATTATTCTTCATTTCCTGTAGAGCTTTATATTCCTTGTTGGATATGTTGGATTTTGGTGGGACTGAATCGAAAGTGTTGAGAATGTGAACTAAATCACATCCTCAACACTTTCTCAGCCAATGGCTACCCCCCAAAAAAAGTCCAAAAAATATTAGAACCTACAAACCACAGATCCCCTCCATAACAAGGATTACTCTAAATCCATCACCATTCCCTACATCTGAGGCACCTCGGAAAAGATTACCAAAATCTTAAAAAAGCATGACCTGACCTCCTGTTACAAACCTTACAGAAAATTGACATCCCTTATCCGCTCCACTAAAGACCAACCACTTCCCTTAGACCTACCTGGTGTATACCAGGTCCCTTGCAGTTGTAATCTGTCTTACTTTGGCCAAACAGGCAGGACAGCGAATATCAGAATTTCTGAACACAAGGACTACATCCGGTTTCACAAGTACAGCCATTCTGGTCTTGTGGACCATGCTCTGGATACATGCCACAGAATACGGTGGAAGAAAGCTACAGTAATACACCGTAGCAAATACAAATACGAAAGACTATTTATGGAATCAGCCTCAGCCCTAAGAAATTCTCCAAACCTCAACAAATTTGGTTGTATGCGACTGCCCCAAATTTGGGAGGCTTACATCAGCAGACCTTCAGCCCAACGGCTAAGAACACCTACTTAGCCCACTAGAGGGCACCATCAGGACTTTTAGGAGAACAATAGCTTCATCTCTTCATTCCCAGTTACTGTGTTTGTAGTGCCTACGTGCACATGCTTTTTTTGTAAGTTCCTTTAGAAGATGGCAATGTGACATTGCCGAAATATCGGAAAATATTTATTAAAGTTTAATTTAATTTATATCCTTAGCTACGTTGTTCTATTCCTTAAGTGTTTTAATAAGAAACATGGGAACTCTGCAACCTCATTTACAAAACAGCTAATCTACTAAGTGCAGTGACTACAGAACTATAAGCATACTCTCGCATGCCTCCAAAGTACTACTAAGAATATTAAATCAACGATTGTATAATAGAGTGGAGTATTTTCTGGGGGATGATCAATTTGAATTTAGAAAAGAAAGAGGAACTAGAGATGCAATTGGAGTAATGAGGACCATATGCGAAAGGAATATAGAAGTAAATAAAGAAGTTTATATATGTTTCATTGACCTTGAAAAAGCATTTGACATGGTGAAATGGGAATATCTGATGGAAATGTTATGCAAAATAGGTTTAGATTGGAGAGACCGAAGGTTAATAGCTGAATTATATATGAACCAGATGGCCATAATAAAGACAAAAGTAGGAAAAACTAAAAAATGTGTGATTGGCAGAGGTGTAAGACAGGGATGCTACCTGTCACCGACGCTCTTC
Organism: Typopeltis vanoorti; assembly: GCF_054136105.1. Taxonomy (NCBI): domain Eukaryota; kingdom Metazoa; phylum Arthropoda; class Arachnida; order Uropygi; family Thelyphonidae; genus Typopeltis; species Typopeltis vanoorti. The sequence continues at coordinate 6,377,963 of NC_143553.1, forward strand.
AATATATTTGCAGAAGAAATGATAAAAGAAGCATTTGATGAAGAGGAAAGAGGAATCACTATTGGGGGAAGAACAATACAAAATATTAGATTTGCAGATGATCAAGCAATATAGGCTAATACTGAAGATGAACTACAATACCTAATTTCTTGCATAACCTTGCAAATGAACTACAACACCTAATTTCTTGCATATACTTTCAAAAATTTGAAAATATGTGCAAGAAATATGGTATGAAAATTAACACAAAGAAAACAAAGGTGATGAGAGTCTCCAGGAAACCAGGATTTATCAAGGTGATGATGAATGGAGAAAGTGTAGAGCAAGTGAGACAATACAAATACCTTCGTAGTATAATACAAGAAAATGTGGAATGTGACATGGAAATAAAAGAAAGAATTAACGAAGTAAATATGCATTTTATAGCAAGAAAAATTCGTTTATTAATAAAATGAATAAAAATCTAAAGAAAAGGCTTATTAAGTATTATATTTGGAGTATGACCTTATATGGGTCAGAAATATGGACAATTGGAAGAAAGAAGAGAAGCTAAAAGGTTAGAGGCATTTGAAATGTGGCTATGGAGAAGAATGGAGAAAATAAAGTGGACTGAAAAAATCGCCAATGAAGAAGTATTACAAAGAGTTGAAGAAGAAAGGAATTTACTAAAGATCATAAGAAGAAGAAAGCATAACTAGATAGGACATGTATTAAGAGGAGACAGCCTACTGAAAAGAAGGGAAAATTGAAGGAAAGCGACCACGAGGAAGGAGACGACTAATGATGCTTGATGATATAATGGGCACAAACAAGAGGATATCAGGAAATGAAGGTGGAAGCAAGAGAAAAAGGAGGAAGAGAATCTGCTGAGTTATACCACTGGACCTGTCAAGAGACAGAACACTAATGATGATGTATTCAAAACATGCTTTTAGATATATTATGTTATAAATGCCAAATTTTTCCCAAAAGTTGGTAATCCCCACACAGGTTTTAAAATTAATTACATAATTTAGTGGTCCGTAGATTTGCTTTAGGCATTTTACTGGTCCTTGGGCTTAGAAAGGTTGAGAGACGCTGATCTAGAGTATGCCTAGAGGGAGTGTGGGTATAGCAGCATGCAGGAAGCCATGTCAAGGACAAGCATGGACAAGAGAGTGAATGATTTCTGTATGGGATGAAAGGATACAGACAACTGCATCCATAACTTCCCATGAAAGCTAAATAGTTACCAACTCTGCAGGTACATTTTTTTGGACTCCAGGGAGTCCAAAGACTCATAGAGGGAGAGTGCACCAACAGCATCGAATGATTGATTCCCTTCCAACTACTAACAAGGTTCAAACTTGCTTAACTTTTTGCAGAGCCATTGGTAGCAGAGGCTCTACCAATTGACCAACAATAATATTTCATTCAAACATGAATAATTATAAAGGTATTTATTTTTTTAACATTTAACATAACTGCTAGAAAAAAGGTAAGGATATTCAGCATGTGTATAAGCTGTACATCCATCACAACTTGTGACAAATACAGTTAAACGTGTAGATACATGCAAGTGAATATTTCTGACTGTGTAGTTTGAACTATTTGAATTTAAACTTTTAATGCAAACAGTTCAAACCACACAGTTGGAACATATTGGGATGTCAATCAGACACTGCTCTAATAGAGGTCAGCCAATCCACACCAAAAGTACATTCTGTTTAAAACTTGCTTTAGATTTTTTAATTAATGAAAAATTAAGTACAAAATAAAACTTCACTTATCTGCAACAAAAATACAAAAGTAAAAAAAAAAAAAAAAAAAAAAAAAAGGAATCAAAATTAAAAACATGCCTCATACCTACTAAAAACCTTTCACATCACCCTGTGGATATGCATACCACACTCAGAAAAGCACTGTTTTAAGGGAATAGGTATAAGTCTGATAAAACTGCTTTTTAAACAAATAATTTGGACAACAGATTGTTGGTGACGTGAATGTTTCCCAAAGATTAGAGACCGACCACAGATATCGGATTTATCAGAAAAATTCGGGAAGTGAATGAATGGCAGAATCATATTAAAAATGAAAATATCAGAAGGGGAACTTGACATTGTTAGCATTCAAGAATGTGTGAGCAGAATAATCTAAGGTGGTATCCTCACTCAAACAGAATTTTTGTGTTAATTCCATCCACAAAAGTGCTGTAATGCTTAAATGCACGCACACGCGCACACAAACGTGTGTGCATGTGCAAGCATATATCCTAATTCCTTTTGTTAACATGCTTTAAATCCAGAATTAAATGATGACACTATTAGTGGTGTCAAACAAATTTTCAAACTTCAGGTCTCTAATAAGTCTCTAATTAGAGAACAAAGTTGCTGCTACTAGACAAAAATATGTATTTTCTAGAAACAATAAGTGTTGTAAATTCCTTTTCTCAAGAGAAAAGGAATCAAAATCAAAAATTTTTATCATCAATCAGTATCATGTTTATTTAAATCCGTATTACCTATCATATTAATTCCAATGATATTTCGGGAATATCAACTGATAAACACATAGCTGTCCTATGTCACATACGAGGCTGGTCTGAAAAGTTTTCGTTCCCGACCATAGATGGCAACACTATCAGCAAGATTTTTTTTCCTAAGTTGGTACATCTGTCATAAGTATCCATGTGAAATTGCAAATCATTCTATCAAGTAGTTTGCTTTATAGCTGTCTGAAGCAAAGCAAAAGTGTTGTCTGTATCCCTTGAAATGGATAAAATTGAGTATCGTACAGTTACAAAATTCTTTGTAAAAGAAGGTTTCATGCCAAAAAAATTCATTCGAAGTTCATAAAAGTTTATGATCACTCTTCTCCTACGTTTTCGACAATTAAGAAACGGGCTGCCGAGTTTAAACATGGCCATACCAGCCTTAAAGATGATCCACGTGAAGGATGTCCAAAAATTGTAACAACACCAGAAATCATTGATCAAGTGCACAATATGGTATTAGATGACCAGCGAGTTAAAGTGCATGAAATTGCTAAGACTATAGGCATTTCAAAAGAACGTGTATACATTTTGCATGAAAAACTGCATATGTAAAAGCTTTGTGCAAGATGGGATTTGATCTGCTTGTTCATAGCAGATCAAAAACACACTCGTGAAAATCCCTGAACACTGCTTGGACCTTTAACAAGAATAAAACTGATTTTATGCGTTGATTTATTACTATGGATGAGACTTGGATTAACCATTACACACCAGAATCCAAACAGCAGTCAAAACAGTGGACAGAAGCCAGTTGTTCAGTGCCAAAGAAGGCAAAGTCGATTCCATCAGCAGGAAAGGTCATGGCATCGATGTTTTGGGATGCTAAAGACATTTTGTTTATTAATTATCTTGAAAAGGGTAAAACAATAACCAGGGAATATTATTCCGATCTTCTAACCAGACTAGACGAAAAAATTCATGAGAAAAGACCCGGTTTGCAGAAGAAAAAAATCATCTTTCATCAGGACAATGCACCTGCCCACAAAGGTATTTTGGCAATGAGAAAATTAAGGGATCTGCACTCTGAATTGTTGGAACATCCACCTTATTTCCCAGATTTGGCTCCCTCTGACTTATATCTCTTCCCAAAGCTATAACTCTTCCTTTTTTCAGTGTTTTTCTTCAAATCATGAAAAAGCTTTGAGCAAGATGGGTGCCGCGCTTGCTCACAGGATCAAAAACGCACTTGCATGAACAGTGCGTGGAGTCTTTTAATTGCAGTTGTAGAAAGATATTTTGCAGATCTTACTGAGACCACCACAGGAACTGGATAATGCTGCTGGTGCATCGCTGGAATAAATGTATTAGTCTTAAGGGAGATTATGTTGAAAAGTAAAAATAATTTTGAAATTATAAATTCGTTTTTATTTTCATTGGTATGGTTAAGAACTTTTCAGACCAATCTTGTATAATTCAGTAAACTAATCAAGAAACAGTAAAAAATTTCTAAACAATTAAGTCCATAATAACTGATGCAGTAGTACAGTCAGGACACCTAAACCTGATATAGTAATTTCATAAGAATGAAAAAATAAATAAATAAATACACACACACACACATGTATATATGAAAAGTTGTTACTTACATCTTTTGATCTAAATCTTTCTCTTAATTTTTCTTTCAGTTCTGCAACAATAACATTGCAATCTTCTTGAATTCCATGAAAAGATGGCATATGCTGATACTGATGTAAAACCTTCTGTGCTTTGGTATAACATCTATATAAAAAAAATAGTAACAAAACACATGCAATCTTGCAATACCTTAAGAATTCATCCCAGTAGTGATGCAATAAAATTCCCCCCCCCCACACACACACATTTTATGAGGATATACCTAACCATTCTTACAAAAATGAGCTTTATCTTCTTATGGCAAATAAAAAATAGATTATCAAGATGTTTTTAAAATCCCATTTAAACTATCCATTTTTGATATAACTTTTGGCGACAATGCTTTGAAACAGATTTGCTTGCAAAACATTAAACATCTAAAGTCCCAATTATTTGGACTCTCCCTGAGTGGAATGAGTGAACATCAGGAGTATATACTCCTGGTAGGACTACCCTAGGTATGAAGGTCATTCCACTGAGTTCAGCTAAATGCTATCAGGTGAAAATAGCAATAGGCAGTATATTACTTGGAGAGGAAACTTTAAACCATTGCCCCTGAGTTCCCAGCATCCCTTTAATGGGACACTGGTACTAAGAATCCCTGAGCAAAATACAGGGAACCTACATAATGAAGAAATGAGAAGAAATAGAGAAAATTATCTAGAGAGAAAGAGAAATATTACTGGGAATGTAAAGAAATACCAGTGCAGGCAGGAACTTGGAATTTGAGAACAATATTGAAAGTAAGAAATTAGAAGAATGAAAGAACAAGTAAGGATAAAGGACAACGTAGGAATTCTAGCAGTTAGTAAAATTAGATGGAAGAGTAGGTGATTACTGGAGTGAATTATCTAGAGCATGGGTTCCCAACTCACAGGCTGCATGTGATCCCAGGATCAATTCAATGAGGCCCTTGTTCTTCCAGAAAGTCTACCACTTTCAAATTTTTATATATATTTGACAATGTCAACTTTGACTAATTCTATACAAATAAATCATCACTAAACGAGTCTGAATTAAATTTTTCTCAGGATTGGATTTCTCCCAGCTATGGACATAGACTGTTGATCACTAATGTTATTTAAAGGAAGTGGATGATGGTTTCAGCATCAGTTTTTTTACCCAAATGCTATGGAGATTGGAGGAGTGGTTAAAAAAACTATGAGAAATAACTGATTTTGAGACATATCGAGACCTGCTGAATGAAGCCAAGCATAAGCACAAATTCATCCAAATTAGCAGTACTCTATTCCTACCACTTTCAATCAGCACCCATCAAGAAATATTAATAAACTTGTTGATCATTTGCAGCCTCAAATATTGCATCGAATGTATGTGTATCTTCTGATAAATAAATGTATTAATTTCATAAGTTTAATTTTATCTTTTGACTAGGACAGATGTTTTGTTATTTTTTGTATTGTGTATCTATTGACCATTGTAATCTTTCAATGGATGCAATATATCTAAAAATTTTTCCTAAATTTTAGTGCTTACTAGTACATTTTCAAGTATTTCAAGGAAAGTGTTTTTTAAACGGTGTATAGTGTGACTCTGTCGTGAATTGTGTTAATTTTTTTTTTCTCAGTAACACAAGTCTTCTTTAGTGGTGCTGCTTTTGGACTTTAATTGTTATATTGTGTTATTTTTGGGTTACTGAGAAGGCGAGGTCAGAGTCGGATGCATCTGCAGTGGAAGAGAAGATAAGTTTTTGTTATTTAGTATAGTAAATATAGTTTATACTTGTAGTATAGCATAAGTAAATTAGCTTACAGTAGAGTGTATAACATAGTATTTAGCGTTTAGTTGTAGTTTCTCGGCACTAAGTTAATGATGGTGGCAGCTGCAACTCCAATTACAAATGGCATGTCAACAAGTCCTCCCCCATTAAAGGACTCTATTTTGCATAACATAATAAAAGATTTTGTGGCATGCAGGACTTGTGGCATGTATGCATCCCAGCAGTTGGGTATGTGGCAGGTGAAAGAAGGAGGAGTGCGTATATGCATAAAATGTAGGCAACAAGAGGAATTCAGTGAGTTAGATGTTACGATATCTGACCTCACTGCCTCAGGAGCGGGAGAATCTCGAAAGACAAGTAGTGTGATAGGCAAGCAAAATGAGCGAAATCTGAATGAAAAAATAAGAGTGGGGAATGTGGAAGACTTGAATGATTGTGAAGTTTTTGGATATGGTCTTGATTGGGAGGATGAATGGCAAGTAAGAGCGACTAACTTGCAGAAAGAGATAGGTAAGTTGAAAGAGGAGGTGGAATATCTCAGGAATGAGATGAGAATAGGCAAATGGAGAAGTGAGAGAGAGAGAGAGTTATGGGAATGACAGAAGAGGAGAAAATAGAAACAGCAGAAGAGAGGGAATGATAGAGGAGGAGAGAATGGAAACAGTCAGAGAGAGGAAGTGAGAATAATGCAAGGGAATGCTGGAACCAGGGATAGTGATGTGAGGGATGCAGGTGTGCAATCAAGGAACAGAGTCGTAAGAGGTGTGATGTATGGAGACTCGATGATCCGTGGTGTGCAAGATAGGATGCCAGAGGAGTGTTTGCATGGAGGAATGACAGAAAATGTGGCTATGGCAATTAAGCAGGGTGAAAGGGTGGATGAAATGATTGTGATGGTGGGCACAAATGATTTGGGAGGCAGTGTAAATCGAGTGGCGAGAGATCTGAGATTCATGCTTGAGGTTGTACAATAGAAAACGCAAAGAGGAAAGATAGTATATGTGTGTGTGTGTGTGTGTGTTAACCAGGTATGATAATGAGGATCTTAGCAGGAGAGCAGTAATAACAAATAGCATAATAGCCAGAATGTGTCAGAAGAGAGGATATGTAGATGCAGAGCATTTGAGGACAGAAAGGAACTGTATGTGAGAGAGCTTGTATTTGAATGAGGAAGGACGTAGACATCGGCAGAGATTGCTTGTTTTCTCAATGAGTCGGTGTGTCAATGCAGGGAAACTAGCCACCCCTGCCACCATCCACCTTGATCCCAGGGTGGATGGTAGCAGGGGTGGCCTCTTGTGGGAATGGGTGCTTGGGGGAAGGGGGATGACATCAGGTAACACTGAGTCCAGTGGGGTCTGGAGGGGATAATGATAAATATAGAAGCAGTGACATTTTTATGCTTTATACTAATGCCAGGAGTATCCAGAATAAAGGGGATGAATTGGTGGTGCTGATAGCATCAGCCTGGCCAATTATAATAAATATTGGGATCACTGAGATGTTGTTGACAGAAGATGATATAATAACAGGAATAGAAGTAGCAGGGTACAGCATTTTTCAGCAGGATAGGAAGGGAAAATGTGGTAGTGGAATACTGCTTATGTCCTCTAAGTGTGGAGGCTTTGGAAGGCAGTGACGCTGATGGTTTTCAAAGCATATGGTGTGAGGTAGAGGTAGGCAACACAGGATATTTAGTGGGGTGTTGGTACAAGCCAAGGAGTACAGAGGGTGGAGAGCAGGAGATGTTTAGGCAGTTGAGCTTGGCAAGTGCAAGAAGAATGATTATTATGGGAGATTTTAACTACAGCAATATAAGCTGGGAAGAGGAAAATGCATGTGGTAATAAGGGAAGAGAATTTCTAGAATTCTTGAGGGACAAATATCTTAGGCAACATGCAATAGAGGGAACAAGAGGTTCAAGAGTTTTGTATTTGGTCACAGCATCAAGAACTGATAACTGAGATGACATCCCCCCCCCCACACACACCCCCGTGCCAGTTGAAGAGAGTGACCATGTGGTTTTGACATGGAAGATGAATAGACATGCAGGAGTATCAAAGAAAAAGGCACATATGTGGAATTATAAGGCAGGTGATTATAATAGTCTTAGATATCAACTTGGGGCAGTTCCATGGAGGGTGGAATTGGAAGGCCAGGATATCATTAGTGCTTAGGAAATGGTGAAGGAATATTTGTTAGCAGCAATAGTAAGCTCTGTATTCCTCAAGTGAAGAAGCAGACACAATTTGGTGTAAAGTGGATGACAAAGAATATCAAACAGGAATTGCAGGTGAAAAAGAGATTATGAAAGAGATATAAGGCGAGGGGTGGAGAGCAGATGCATGAAGAATATAAGGCTCAGGCCAGGAGAGTGACTAGTATGGTGAGAAAGGCAAAACTGGAATATGAGAAGAGATTGGCACTAAGATCCAAAGAAAATCCTGGGGAATTTTTTAGCTATATAGCCAGTAGGAGAAGAAATGATTGTGGAAGAATGACATTGTGGGATAAAAATAGGAATAGAGTGACTGATGCAGAGAACATAGTGGAGTTGTTCAATGAACACTTTATTGGAGTATTTCATCCTGGAAAAGGTTTTAATACTAGAGTGGGTAGGGCAGATTCAAGGTTTAGAGGAGCAAAAGGAGAGTGTGTTCCAAAGACTGAGTACTCTGGATGTCAGTAAAGCTGTGGGACTGGATGGTATTTCCCCACAGGTTTTGAGAGAATGTGCTAAAGAACTGACAGCTCCTTTGACCTGGCTTTCAATGAAAGTCTGGCTATGGGAAAGGTACCCAAGGAATGGAAGGAATGGAAGATAGTGCCATTGCATAAGGGTGGTAGCAGACTGGAAGTGTCTAATTATAGGCCAGTTTGTGTGTCATCAGTAGTTGTTAAGATCTTGAAGAAATTAGTGAGAGACCGTATACAGCATTGGGCAGATGAGAGTAATGTTATCTGTGAGTCAACATGGATTTGTGAAGGGGCATTCTTGTTTTAGTAATATGCTAGCCTTTTATAATAAAGTTACAAGAGCAGTAAATGAGTGAAAGGCATATACTGTCATTTTCTTGGATTTAGCAAAGGCATTTGACAGGGTGCCACATGATAAGCTGATATTTAAATTGCAGCACATGGGTTTAAATGTCAAGTTAGTCAACTAGATTCAGGATTGGTTGTCTGATAGGTATCAGAGAGTTGTGTATGATGGGGCAATATCAAGGAAGCAGAAGGTTACAAGTGGGGTTCCACAGGGCTCAGTACGGGGACCTGTATTGTTTAATCTTTATATCAATAACATTATTAATGGATTGCAAGGGGTATTCAGTTGTTTGCAGATGATGTGAAGCTGGGAAGGGTTATTGGTAATAGTACAGATGTGGTGACCCTGCAAGAGGATGTAAATAAACTAGACAGATGGACAAATGAATGGGGGTTTCAGTTTAATGCAGCAAAATGTAAAGTCTTGAAGTTTGAGATACCTCGATGGGAGGCTGCATACTCGATTAGAGGAGCTGTACTGGAGGAAATAGGGGAAAGATCTATGGTTGATGATCATTAGAAAACTGAAATTCAGTGGGTATATTACAAAGGTAATGAAGGTAACCCAGAGGATTGCTGCAATACTGAGAAAGACGTTGACCTGCAGAGATAGAAGAGTTATCATTCCATTGTATAAGACCCTGATCAGACCACACTTAGACTATTGTTCTCAAATTTGGTTCCCAAGATTTGAAGGGGATAAATTAACTGTGCAAAGGGTGCAGAGGTGGATAACAAAGATGGTTTCAGGACTGTACAATGTTAATTATGAGGACTGGCTGAGGGAATGTGGACTGCAGAGTTTGGTGGATATAAGGAGGAATGATATGATCGAGACTTTTAAGCTGTTGAGAGGCAGTTACAGGGTGGACATTGGAGTTCTTTCACTTGGCAGAGCAGCAGGAAGGAGCGACGACAAGGGTCATCCCTAGAAAGTACAAAAGGAAGCTGTGAGCAAGAGAGTGAGGAGTGGTGATAAAACTGTGGAATGCATTCCTTGATAGAGTGGTTAGAGCAAGTCAATGAGTTCAAGGAGTGGTATGACAGACTTTGTGTTTCCTAGGAAAGACCTCCTGCAATGAGTCTCTTGACTCCATGGAGGCCTGAATAATAATAACAATAATAATAATTTTGTCCTACCTCCATGTCTGATGCTGAGAGCACAATTTGACTTATTCACTCTAAAAAAGAGGTCAACATATTTTGCCTGTGGCTCGTGAAGTCTTTCCAGTAGCAAATGAGGGCCCATGGGAGGTGAAAGGTGGAAGTTCATTGATCTGGAGTGAAGGAGAGAAAACAAAATGTTTTCTAAGAAAACATTTTGTTTCCTTATCATTTTTCAAAATGTTAATAAGAAAAGACTGGGAAAAGAAAGTAAAAAATATTTATGACCTAAATGACAGAATACTAATAACCTTAATATACAACCGCAGTGGATCTGATCATAATTCAAGTGAACATGCTAAAACTAATTCTGAAGATTATGAGATAAGAGAGGCATATGAGTAATTGAACCATAAAGATAATTATTAATATTATTATATGGGTATCTCCATGGAGTCATTGCGGGAGACCCACACTAACCATTATTCACACAATACCATCATACTTATCATCATCATCATTGGCTCAACAGCCATATGTGGACATTGGTTTCTTCAGAAACTCCTGCTAGCCTTCCTTACTCATTGCTTGCTAAATTCCTCCAATTTTTTAACTTCTGGAGCCTTAATATTCTGGATCACTCCATCTTAGCATCTCAATTTAGATCTCCCAATTTTCCTTTTTCCTTCTGTCCTAGCACTGACATCTTAACTACTCTATTTTTATCTATGCATACAATATGTCCAGATCAACTTATCTAATGATTTTAATGTACTTAATAATGCCTTGCTCATTAAAGAATTAGTGCAATGCATAATTGTATCTCTTTCTCCACATCCCAGATTTTCAGTGCTAGTGGCATAAACATCACTTGCCATTGCCATGTATATTACAGCAAGATAAGCAAATTATATATTTAAATATATGTCAATACTGTCTAAATTGAGATATTTGAATGTGGAACATGTTGTTTTGATAAATTTCTTAGATAATATTTTGTTAGCACACTAATACAACATGGTGGTAAAAGGCAAATTAATGCATAGGTCTGTGCAGAAGACAAAGTAAATGGCATGGATTTTTCAAAAATGGTACAGTGCATGATTGTAGTATATATACATGGGAAGATGTTGCAGATATTTATGTGGAGAAGCTGAAGAATAAAAGAAAAGAAAAGAATAAGAGAAAAAGGAAATGTGATATTCTGATGGACCATGAGGCTTGCTTAAATATGAGTTTAAATAGTTTAAATATGAGTAGGGAACATTGCATCATAACTGACATGGCAGTTGAAGATTGTGCAAATGTTCGTGTGGAATCAATAGCGAGAAAAAAAGCTCAATTTATGATAAAATGGGCAATAATAACGTTGAAATACAGAATGAAATTAAGGATAAAGTGGACAATACCGATGTTGAAAAACAGAGTGCAATTAATGGTAAAGTGATAAGCAGGGTTGACAGGGAACAAGTGTGTATGTGACTGCTGATAAAATAGTGAGAGTGAATTATAGCAAAAAAAAAAAAAAAAAAACGATGCTAGATTTGAAATCTGAGTTAGTAAAGATGAGGCAGATGTGAAGTGAAATGAAGAGAATTGGAAATATGTATAGAAGAGGTGAAGAAGATGAAATATGTTATGTCAATATGAAAAAGGTAATGAAAGAACCATGAGTGTCAATGTATGGTGATTCAATCATTAGAGGTAGGGTAAACAAGAAAATGCACAAGGTTTGTTTTTCCAGGAGGTGAAATGAATACAGTGATTGAGACATTAGATGTGAGAAGTAAGCGTGATGATAATGGTAATAGGGACAAATGAACTGACTAAGAACAAGAAGAATATAAGAATGGATAAAAGGAGGTTGTTGAGAAGGATAAAAGGTAAGTGCGATAGGAAAGATAGACTGCGTGTTTTCCAGGCATGACAGTGATGAGATGAAGTGGAGAGAAAGAATTATGCATGCATGTTAGCAGAAATGTGTGAAGAGAAAGAGGAATGCAGTTTGTTAATGATTGGAATGAGTTTGGGAAGAACTGAACTGTAGAAGAGTGATAGACTGCATCTGAATGGTTTTGGTGTGAGTCATTTGGCTGCTGTAAGGGAAAATAATGAGTGTAGAGAATGAATCTGAACAAGTAAGAAGTGATGTCAAAGAGCAGTAGAACAAACTGCATCAAAAAGAAAACAACAGAATTAATCAAATTGCTGATCACGAAGCAAGAGGAAAAAACAACCAAAAAATGCATTATATCCGCTCTCCTAGAATTTATGGCCTAACAAAAATACACAAAACAAACACGTGACTGATAGCCGAAGGAATCGATAGCCCTAATTAACACTTAGCCAAGAAAAACTAGCAGCCACGCTCAAAGAGTTGGTAGGTCATTCCCCCTCCCCCATACACACACAAAAAAAAATACATACTTCATAAACATAATTAGAAACATCACACTTAACAACAAAGATTTATTAGTCAGCTTTGACATAACTGCCCTTTCCACTAATATCCCGATCAGTGATACTATTCTTCTCTTACAGAAGATATTTCCACCTGATATCATGGCCCTCTTTGCCTACATACTCCGCTATAGGTATTTTGCATGGCAAAATGATTTTTACATACAAAAAGAAGGTATGGTTATGGGCTCACCACTCCCCCCCCCCTCCCCAGCTAACTTTTACATGTTAGACTTTGAGCAACGAGCTCTAGATATGGCCAGCCTAATGCCCAAAGTCTGGCTCAGATATGTTGATGATATTTTCACCATTTGGCCCAGCAGCCATAAAACATTAAATACATTCCTAAGCCACCTGAACAAACAACACAAATGTATCCAATTCACCACTGAGATGGAAAACAACTCTCTTCTTTTTCTATACACACTTGTTACATGTCTTCCCTCAGGCTGGCTCTCCTTCACAGTCTACTGCAAACCTACACACACACACAGGCCAATACAGGCATAAAAACTCATACTACCATCCACACACAAAAACACAAAAACTAATCATCATCAGCATCTTCAAACACAGAACACTAACAATTTGCTCCAAAGAACAAGGCCTGAATCAAGAATTTGAAATTATCAACCAAACATTTGTAAAAAATGGCTACAATAAAAAAAAATTCACAAGATCTTCCATAAAAATGCCATTACAAGCAAAAAAAGATTACAATAATGTCATAGCCATACTTAAATTAGGGGCATTTCAGAAAAAAATTGATAGAACACAATATTAATACAATATTACAAAATACAATATTAAGACAACTTTCAAACCCTCGGAAAAATTAAGAAATTGACTTACCTCTTCCATACCTTGCCCACTCAGGAGTTTACAAAATTCACTTAATACACACTGGTTCACCAGTTTCGCTTTCCTTCCATATATTCTTTAACTTTTCTAAATCACTTAGGGAATTGAAACAACGTAGATCCGAATATAAATTAAATAATACTTTAATAGATATTTCCGATATTTCGGCAATGTCACATTGCCATTTTCTAAAGGAACTTACAAAAAGGCAGGTGCACACAGGCACTAACAATACAGTAACTGAGAATGAAGATATGAAGCTATCGTTCTCCTAGAAGTCCTGATGGTGCCCTCTGGCGAGCTAAGTAGACGTTCTTGGCCGTTGGGCTGAAGGTCTGCTGATGTATGCCTCCCAAATTTGGGGCAGTCGCATACAACCAAATTTGTTGAGGTTTGGAGAGTTTCTTAGGGCAGAGGCTGATTCCATAAATAATCTTTCGAATTTATATTTGCTCCGGTGTATTATTGTTGCTTTCTTCCACCGTATTCTGTGGCGAGTATGCAGAGCATGGTCTGCAAGACCATGCTCTGGATACAAGTTTTACAAGTATAGCCATTCTGGTCTTGCAGACCATGCTCTGGATACTTGCCACAGAATACGGTGGAAGAAAGCAACAATAATACACCGGAGCAAATATAAATTCGAAAGATTATTTATGGAATCAGCCTCTGCCCTAAGAAACTCTCCAAACCTCAACAAATTTGGTTGTATGTGACTGCCCCAAATTTGGGAGGCATACATCAGCAGACCTTCAGCCCAACGGCCAAGAACGCCTACTTAGCTCGCCAGAGGGCACCATCAGGACTTCTAGGAGAACGATAGCTTCATATCTTCATTCTCAGTTACTGTATTGTTAGTGCCTGTGTGCACCTGCCTTTTTGTAAGTTCCTTTAGAAAATGGCAATGTGACATTGCCGAAATATCGGAAATATCTATTAAAGTATTATTTAATTTATATTCGGATCTACGTTGTTTCAATTCCCTAAGTGATTTAGAAATGCATAACCAACGTATAAGCCTGTCTACGAGAATTCTTTAACTTTCATGACAAAATACATCTAACACACATCTCACTGTACAAATTCATGTAAATTCAATTCACCCAACAATGACTTTCCAGCAATTGCTCTACCATGCATTCGTGCCATACCGACAACCTCATATTTAAACAAAAATACAAGGTTTACTTACAAATGAATAACTCAGTCAATCACAGACCCATTTACAATGAAAATTACAATGACTTAACCTATTATTATTAAATAAAATATGAAAAAATGACTTATCTTTCAGCAGCACTAATAACACAACACATACAATATGCACTCCCCTCCCCATGGTCTTTCTACTGGTTTATTCTGTTCAATTGTATTATGAAAAAAGTACAACCAATTTTTTTTTTTAAATAATAGATTGTCTATAACATATATTGTACATACTATTGACATGTATAAGGTTAATACTGAACTAAATGAATGCACTATTTGATTAAAAATCTATTTAATGCAAATGATAAATGCAATTTAACTTAAATGTATTCAAAATATAAAAAAACTTAGTTTGCTTGCACACTTGAAGCATGCAAGATTTACTATTTTTAAGTAAGATGCTGTGACTATAACACGTAATGGCATCCTATTTTTCTCACTTCACGAAATGAAACAAAAACCAGAAGTGTGTGGAGAATGTGTGGAGTGAAAAGAATATTATAATACTGCTATGAGAGAAATGTTTGGATTTTTTGAACTCAATAGTGAATATTTATGAAGGCTTTTATATATACAAAGAAAAACATTTAAAAATTATTGATTGTTATGCTACAATAATGACAACAAAACAACTGTTGGGTAAAGAAGATACATCAGTAAAGAGCCAAAAGGCTATTTTTCTGGCGACGTAAATTAAGTTAAGGGGATAATAAATTCCTCGTTATTTTAAAGCTGGATATGAAACTCGGAGATTGAAATCTAAGAGTTTCATGCCAAAGAACTATCGGCAAGTCCAAGCGTAAGTCAACACCTGGTTAGTACAACACTAGGGCAACTCGGAGCAAGCTCCATCACCATCCTTAATATTTTCTCATATACAAAATGTTATATTCAGGCAATGACAATCAAGGAAAAGAAGGAGTATCCATAGCATTCAACACAAAATACGAGGCTAATCTTATTGAATGGCAGTCAGTCTCAAGTAGAGTAATATGGGCAAATATCAGAATGGGGAACTGGACAATGAGACTTATTTGTGCCTATGGTCCCACAGAAGGCTCTACTAAGGTAGAAGTGGAGAAATATTTTGAGGCTTTAGAATAAGCAACTGACACAATGAAAAAGGAAAAGTTGGTCCTTGTTGGGGATCTAAATAGCAGAGTAGAAAATGATTGTGAGACATACAAAAATATTTTGGGAAAATTTGGAGAAAAGAGCAAAGCTAATAATAATGGCAAATATCTGAAATAGCAAATGTAAGAAAGTTTTAAAGCGAATAAAAGTTGAGCAGCTCTCAGATGTAAATTGTAGACTAAAATACACAAAGATTATTGAAGAAAAAATGAAAGAGTTTGAGAACAGGAATCAAAACTTGGAGATTCAGTGGCAAACTCTGAAGGAAACATTGATTCTGCTAGAGAGGCATGTGGTGAGGTTGTCTGCAAGGATACAAAAATCAGAACTCCCTGGTGGACACAGGAAGTTAAAGAGGCAGTGAAGGAAAAGAAGAAAGCATATCAAAAGTTCCTGTCAAATAAGTCAGCTTGTTCTCTTAGAGAATACAGAGACAAATGCATAAATGCTAAACACTGTGTAAAACTAGCTAAACAAAAGTCATGGGAGGACTTTGGCAAGAATATAGAAAATAAATATCAAGAAGGTGGCAAAATATTCTGGAGGTTGTTGAAGAAGCTTAGGAATGGAGGAAAGAGTGCTGTAAAAGGAGTTAGAGATGATAAAGGTGACATGAAAACCGGAGAAAAAGATATCCTTGAAGTATGGAGTAATTACTTTGAAAAACTGCTAAATGAAACAAGCAGTGATGACAGCACAGTGGTAAAAAACACTGACCAGGCATGCAGTCAGGAATACATATCCATACTTGAAGTAGAAAAAGCCATCAAAGGCTTGAAATGTGGAAAGGCAGCAGGAGTAGATGATATTTGACCAGAAATGCTGAAATATGGTGGTATAAGAGTCTTACAGTGGCTGCACTACATAGTTCAGAAAGCCTGGACAGAGGGAGGAATTCCTGATGATTGGAGTAGAGCTCTCTCACAGTACCCATATATAAAAAGGGAAATAAAACTGAATGTGAGAATTATAGAGGTATTTTCCTACTGAGTGTTCCTGGCAAGATCTATGCAAGTATACTTGAGAAACGGTTGAGAAGAATTGTGGAAGAAAAGCTTGGTGAAGAACAAGCTGGATTCAGGCCAAATAGAGGCTGTCAGGATCAGATTTTCACTTTACGACAAATAGTCGAGAAAGCATGGGAATATAACAGAGATCTGTATTTAAGTTTTGTCGATTTGGAAAAGGCATATGACAAGGTGCCAAGAGAGAAGCTATTCAATACACTACAGTTATATGGTGTCAATGGGGAATTACATCAAGCTTGATATAATGCCCCATTGACACCAGATCACACCAGATTTAATGTTAAATCTGGTGTGAGACAAGGATGTACATTATCCCCTCTGTTATTCATTATCTATATTGATCACATTATGAAGGAAAGTGGTATTAAACATGATATCAGAATTGGAGATGTTAATGTCAGCTCTTTGCTTTATGTGGACGATGTTATACTTCTAAATAAATCCGCTACAAGTCTGCAAGATTCTCTGACTAAATTGAATAGCTGTTGTAATAGATATGGCATGAAGGTCAGCAATAAAAAGACAAAGACAATGAAAATAGGCAGAATCATTGAAAATGTCAAATGTGTTGTGAATGGAGAACATTTGGAACAAGTGAAACATTTCAGCTACTTAGGCACGATTTTTAGTGAAGATGGTAAATTAAATATGGAAATAGATAACAGAATCAACAAAGCTGTTATGGTAGGAAGTCATTGGAATAATTTTCATATGGAATAAGAGAGAAATTAGTCGGAACACTAAATTAGCTGTATACAAGACAGTGTTCAAACCAGTTTTAACTTATGGATCTGAGAGCTGGGTCAGAAGTAAAACACTTGACCAAAGACTAGAGACTGCAGATATGAGAGTCCTGAGAAAGATTATAGGCGTGAATAGATGGCATCAATGGCAATATCATATTAAAAACAAGGATATTAGGAAAGAACTTGACATTGTCAACATCCAAGAATGTGTTAGCAGAGCTAATCTCAGGTGGTATGGTCACTTAAACAGAATGGGCGAAGAAAGATTAGCAAAACAAGTGTTCTCTGCCAGGGTGGCAGGAAAACGACCCAGAGGAAGACCAAGATATAGGTGGATTGATACAGTACAAAGTGCCTTAGATGATAGAAATATAAGATCTGATAATGTTGAAGCCTTGACAAGTAACAGACTGATTTGGAGGAAAATTGTAGATAGGAAGTTAGTAATGATGTAATTTTTTTCATGTAGTACTATCATATCCTGTACACCCCTTGAGGGTACATGGCAGGATGATGATGATGATGTAAAATGCAGCTCCTAGGAGATGTATTACTGTTTTATAATATGAGGAGAGGTCACTACCCAGATCAGTTTCAACCTTTATTGAGGTCTCATCAGTGAGTAGGTAGACCTGGAATACCAAGGTTTAAGTGAACCGAACTTACATATACCCTTACTAACGAACTGCCCTGCCAGACCGCTGTACCCACATATTATTATTACTATGATAAAGAGCCAAGAGGCTATTTTTCCGGCGGCGTAAATTACAGCGTAAATTAAATGTTGAAACCGGTCAGGGTAGTGAACTATCCTCATAATGTAAAACAGTAATACATCTCCTAGGAGCTACGTTTTACATAATGAGAAAATATTAAATATAGTGATGGAACTTGCTCCACCTTTGCTCCTGACTTACGCTTGGACTCACCGATAGTTCTTCGGCATGAAACTCTTAGATTTCGATCTCCAAGTTTCGTATCCAGCTTTAAAATAATGAGGGATTTATTATCCTCTTAACTTAATTTACGCCGCCAGAAAAATAGCCTCTTGGCTCTTTATTTTAGTAATAATAATATATGGGTACACCGGTCTGGCAATTCATTAGTAGGGGTATATGTAAGTTCGGTTCACTTAAACCTTGGTATTCCAGATCTACCTACTCACTGATGAGACCTCAATAAAGGTTGAAACTGGTCTGGGTAGTGACTTCTCCTCATAATGTAAAACAGTAATACATCTCCTAGGAGCTGCGTTTTACATTATGATTAAATATTAAGGATAGTGATGGAGATTGCTCCACCTTTGCTCCGAGTTGCCCTAGTGCTGTACTACCCAGGTGTTGACTTACACTTGGACTCGCCGATAGTTCTTCAGCATGAAACTCTTAGATTTCGATCTCTGAGTTTCGTATCCAGCTTTAAAATAATGAGGGATTTATTATTCCCTTATCTGAAGATACATCAGGTTGAGTTTTTAATGACCGTTTTCTCTCTCTCTTTTTTTTTTTTTTTGTAATCTTTCATATAGAAGGAAAAATAAAGTTCTGAACCTTAAACAAGATAAAAAGAAGAAAAAAAGTGAAGATGATTTGTTCACATTATGACTTAGAGAAAACCAGCAACTAAAATTGTAAATATTTTTCTTATTAAAAGGGATGTTGTAGTGATCAAATTAAGGATTTCAGATTAAGAAGTTTAGTTTCCAGTTATATGGAAATGAAACATATTTAATGAATTCATTGGCAGTCACCTGTGACCAAATAACTTGAATGAGATGATGTTTTAAAATGCAATAAAAAAAGTGTATGCTAAGTAAAGAAAATAATACATTTTGAATGCATTTACAACAGGGCATAACTGAAACAAAGATGACAAAAACAGGTGAGATCTTTCTAAGCAACAAATATAAAATGTATATTCAGGCAATTACAAACAGGGAAAAGATGCAGTAGCTATAGTATTCAACCCTAAAAATGAGAATAATCTTCCTGAATGGCAGGCATTATCAAACAGAGTGATGTGGGCAAATAGAATTAGGAACTGGACAATGAGACATATTTGTGCTTATGGTCCCAAAAAGGTCCTACCAAGAAAGAAATAGAGGAAATTTTTGAGGCATTAGAGAAGACAACTGGCTCAGTGAAAAAGGAAAGTTGGTCCTTGTTGGACATCTAAACCGCAGAGGGAAATGATTACCAGACATATAGAAATATTTTGGGAAAATTTGGAGAAAATCACAAATAAATAATAATGGTAAATGCCTGCTGTTCTGTTCTGTTTCTGTTCAGAACATGGATTAGTTATTACTGACACCAGATTCCAATAAAAATGTGCACAAATTCACATGGAGAGAAGATGCAAGAAATAAGAAAAGTGTCATTGACTATGTTATATTATAGCAATGTTTTCCTACTGGTTCAGGACAAAGAGTATACAGAGAATTTGGAATAAGAAGTGATCATTATTTAGTTTTCAGCAGGACAAAATTGAATTTCATATTGAAAAGAAGAGTGTGTAGGAAAGTTTTAAAATTAATCCAAGTTCAGCAGTTTTCAGAGATGAGCTGTAGACTCAAATACACAAACATCATTGAAGAAAAAAATGAAAGAATTTGAAAACAAAAGCCAAATCTTGAAGATTCAATGGTAAATCCTGAAGATAACACTGATTGATTCAGTCAGAGAAGCATGTAATGAGAAAGGCATGAGGCATATTGTCTGTAAGGAGAGAAAAGCAGAACTTCATGGTGGGACTCAGGAAGTGAAAGAGGCAGTGAAGGAAAAGAAGAAAGCATATTGAAAGTTCCTGGCAGGTAAGTCAGCTTATCCTCTTAGAAAATATAGAGAAAAATGTAAGAAAGCAAAGGAACAGAAAGATAGTTTGAAGTAAAATCATGCAACAAGGGTACACATTATCTCCACTGTTATTCATTATCTATATACACACATCACATTATGAAAGAAAGTAGTATTAAATCTGATATCAAAATTGGTGATATTAATCTTAGCTCTTTACTTTATGTAGATGATGTTATACTTTTGAATAAATTCAGTATAAGTCTGCAAGACTTCTTAACTAAATTGAATAACTGTTGTAATAAATCAACAGTGAATATTTATGAAGGCTTTTATATACAAAGAAAAATGTTTAAAAGTTATCGATTGTCATGCTACAACAATGAGAACAGAACAACTGTTAGATAAAGATACAACAGGTTTCTTCTTTACCCGATGTAAAAAATTTTTTACATCATTTGGTATGAAAATCGGCAATAAAAAGACAAGATAATGAAAATAGGAAGAAATGTTGAAAACCACAACTGCATCCTGAATGGTCAACCTATAGACAAGTAAAACATTTCAACTATTCAGGCACAATTTCAGTGGAAATGACAAACTAAATAAGGAAATTTTATTATTATTATATCCTTCATGGAGTCGGCAGACTCATCCTGGAAGGTTCATCCAACTGACAACATATTTATCATATAGAATCTTAAAATCCTTAACACTACTTGAATTAACAACACATTCTGGTAATGCGTTCCATTCACTGACAATTCTAAATGTAAAAATAATCTGCTCCCTACACTCCTCCTCACAAACTTTTACACAACTTCCAGGAATGACCTCTGATTCTTCTCCTCTCACCATCTACTCGTTTTATAATCCCCTCTGGATTAATCTGATAAAATCCTCTCACTAACTTAAATGCTTCTATCATATTACCTCTCCTCCTCCTCCTATCCACCAAACTCTGCAATCCACATTTCTTCAACCTCTTTCCATAGCCAGAATTCCAAAGTCCCGATATTGTCTTAGTCACTCATCTCTGGACCCTCTCCAATGTCTCCACATCAGATATGGTCACCTTCTTTTCAGTGTGATGTGGAGACATTGGAGAGGGTCCAGAGATGAGTGACTAAGACAATATCGGGACTTTGGAATTCTAGCTATGGAAAGAGGTTGAAGAAATGTGGATTGCAGAGTTTGGTGGATAGGAGGAGGAGAGGTAATATGATAGAAGCTTTAAGTTAGTGAGAGGATTAGCATGTTGCAAAGAGTGCACATCGTAGTGCAGTCTTTGCAACATGCAATATGCCCTCTAAACTTCAGTCTACTGTCAACCATCACTCACAAATCTCTAATCTTATCACTTCCTGCAGCACAGCACCATCGATATAATACACAGCCTCATATTTCTGTACTCCGAAATGCAACATCTTGCACTTATTGATATTACACTCTTTTGTCCAAGTAAAAAGTCTATTCAAATCTTCCTGAAGGGGAATTTACATCAGCAGTGCTATAATTCTTCCCAACTTTGCATCATTAGCAAATAAATGAAAATCCCTAGTCAGTCCACATGATATCGTTTACAAACAAGTTAAACAGCAGGGGTCCAAGAACAGAACCCTGGGGCATGCCACGATACCCTCCTTTTTTGAGACACTGTTCCATCATACACAATCTGCTGGTGTCATTCAGATAACCAATCTCTGATCCATTTAACCGATATACTATCTATTCCCATCCTCTGCAGCTTGTACACCAACTTATCATGTGGTAATCTATCAAACGCTTTTGCAAAGTCTAAGAATATCACTGTATATGATTCTCCCTTATCTAACACTTATCATAAAAGGCATAAAAGTCATCTTATCATAAAAGGCAAGTAAATTACTAAAACAGGACCTACCCTTTACAAATCCATGCTGACCATCATAAAAAATGCTATGTCCATCAACCCAATCCTATATCAATCTCTCTCTCCAACACCTTGATTTTTAAACAACTGCAGTTATACAGACTGGCCTATAGTTGGAGACTTCAGTCTTAGAACCATGCTTGCAGAGTTGTACTACTTTGCCTTCTTTCCACTCCTTAGGAACCCTACCCACTGCAAGACTTTCATTAAATAACTAGGTCAGGGGCATAGTCAACTGTGGTGCACATTACTTATCCATTCCCACAGCCTTATTCACATTAAACCCAACCAACATCTGATACACCTCTGTTTCTTTCACTTCCTATTCTCATAATACTTGCCTCTCTTCAATATATTCCATCACATCATTTACACCAGTATGATATATGCTGATAAAGTGCTTGTTCAATAATTCCACTATATCCTTTACAACTGTTCTTCTGCTGGCATGGCTAGTGTCAACCTGCCATAATTATTCTTTCTCTTGTTTGCAACATAGCGTTAAAATTTCCTTGAGTTAATCTTGGCCTCACCAGCAGTGGTGAGCTATAAGGGGCTCGCACGAGCCCTTTGTTAAATTTTTCTCAAATTTGTAAGCCCCTTGTTAGTCTTGTTCAATAATCTTGTAGAACTAGAAAATACCACCATGGAATGTATACATGCTACTATAATTGCTACTTTAAATTCGTATGGATTTTCTGATAACTATATAAAAAATCATTTCATTGCATTTTGTTCTGATGGAGCTAGTGTAATGTTTAGGAAACAAATCAGGTGTTGCAATCAAACTTCTACGAAAATTTCCCAATGTTGTGATTTGGCACTGTGCTCATCGTTTACACTTAGCATTAGACGATTCGATAAAAAACATTAAAGAAAAAAAATCATTTTGAAATATTTATGGATAAATTATATGCTTTTTATCATCGATCACCAAAAAAATCAACGAGAATTAAATACGATTGCAAAAGACCTTGGTGTCAAAATTTTAAAGATCAGCCGTGTGTTTGGACCACGATGGGCAGCTTGCAGTTTATGAAAGACTCTTGCTTTGTGGAGAAATTACCCAGCTTTACGCAAGCATTTTGCATCAAACGATAAATATAAGGGCTTTTTAAACAGACTTCTCAATTTGGAATTTTTAAAAGATCTAGCATTAATGATTGATATCCTACAGGAATTATCATATCTGCCAGAAGCTCTCCAAAGTCGCAATATAATTATTATATTGCGACTAATTTAGGCTTTTTTTTTTTTTGCTTGACGATGCGAGCCCTTTGTTAAAATTTCCATAACTCACCACTGCTCACCAGCCAATCTCCTCTCAAACTGCACCTTTTCTTTCTTTACCATGCTCGTCACCTTTCTAGCTTGCACTTTATACTCTTCATGGGTCCGATCACCACCAATGTTATGGAGGAGGAACTGTCTTGTACCTCCTCCATAACATTTTATTTTCTAGCACAGCTTGCTTAAATTCACTGTTCATCCATTTCACTCCTACTCGATTCACTCGCTTAACCCTTGATATGCAGTCATACATTGCTTTTGTCAGATACTGCCTTGTGAGTTGCCATGCACTGTCAACATCTTTTTCACTCAGCTCATCTACCCAACGTACTGATGCTAACTGACTACAGAGCTTCTTATAATCACCTGCTTTATACTTCCACATGTATCCAATTTTGGCAGTGACCTTTTCTTGTTTTATCACTTCCCAAACAAGTACCTTATGATCACTCTCACCAACCGGCGGCAGTGTCTACAATTCATTAACAGCTACATCTTGTGAAGTTATCACCAAGTCCAAAACATTAAAGCCTCTAGTTGCTTCAATCTCTTCTTCTTCTCTTCCATCTAAGATGGGTTGAGTCTTCTCTTGAGCAGGATCTTCCAGTCTTCTCTATTCCTTGCTGTTCAAAAAAGTTCCTTATATGTTCTGCATCCTGAGATGTTCTTTATTAATTTCAGCCAGGTAATTCTTGGTCTTCTTTTTTTCAGTTGGAAAAGTATTGATTAGGACGTTAGGAAGTCTGTCTGCATCCATGCATACAGTGTGTCCAAACCATCTCAGTTGTTGTTTTCTAATTTTTTTCTATTATTGTCTTTTTATACAATAGTTCTTGTCTGACTGTGATGTTTGTTTTCTTTTCTATCCAACTTGTTCTATTTATTTTTCTTAAGCATTTCATTTCAAATGCCAGCAGCTTTTTCTCCTCTCTTTTTTTAACTGTCCACGCTTCTGCTCAATAGATGACTGTTGGTATAATTATTGCTTCATATAATTTGATTTTGGCTTTCTTAGATATCTTGTTTGTTTTCCAGATTTTCTGTAATTTTCCCATGGTGATCCATCCTATCGCTAGTCTGTGTTTGATTGTTTTCAGTTCATCTATTGTTTCTGTTAGTTTTGATCCACGGTATATGAAGTTGTCTACTTGTTCTATTTGTTCTCCATTTAGGGTGGCTGAGATGGTAGTTCTGTTCCTCCCTATTTTCATCACTTTTGTCTTTTGTATATTTATTGTCATGTCATATGTTTTACAGGTTTCGTTTAGCTTGTTGATCAACTTTTCTAATTCATTTGGGGTTCTTGCAAGAAGGACGAGATCATCTGCATATTTGATATTATTTATGTTTAAACCATTGACATTGATTCCAGGCTCATTGTCTATTGCCTTCTTTACAACTTCTTCTAGATATATGTTGAATAGGCATGGGGATAATGGACATCCTTGCATTACTCCTTTTTGGATCTCTATGGGTTCAGTTGTGAGTGTGTCCTTTTTAATTATTGCATTTGTCTTAGAGTAATATTTTATCAGAAACTGTATTATATATTTGTCTATTGCTTTTTCTAGTAGAATTTTAAGAAGGATTTGTCTGTCGATGTTATCGAAAGCTTGTTTAAAGTCCACAAAACAACAGTATAGTTCTTTATGGTCTTCCCAACTGAGCTCTGCTAGTTGGTGCAATGTGAAAATTTGGTCTATTGTTGAATAGTTTCCTCAGAAACCAGCTTGTTCTATGCCTATCAATTCTTCATAGGTGTTTTTTAATCTATTTTGTATAATTCTTATGAATATTTTATAGGTGTGAGGGAGTAAATTGATTGGTCTGTAATTTCTGCAATCTCTTTTGTCTCCTTTCTTATATATTGGGATGATCTTTCCAGTTCTTCAGTCATCTGGTATCTCTCCTGTTTGTAGTATTTTATTGAATAGGGTTGTTAAATATTCTATTGATATGCTGCCTCCATATGACCACAGTTCAGTAGGGATAGTAGCAATGCCTGGTGCTTTATTGTTTTTCATCTGTTTTATTGCATATCTAACTTCTTGTAAAATTTTTGGGTGATCATTATTTTCATCTATTGTTGGCATTGTAGTTTTGTTTCCTTGGTGGAAAATAGTCTTAAAATGGTTTGACCAGATTTTTCTTATATATTCAATATTCCTAGTTTCAGTCATCTTGTTGTTTATCATTGTTACTGCTTTTGCTGAGAATTCCTTTGTAATTTCTCTTACAGTATCATGGAAGACTTTTAGGTTGTTTTGTTGGTATGCTTCTTGGCATTTCGTAGCTTTTTCTTCTAACCATTTTTCTTTGGCATTTTTGCATAGGTTATCAACTTTATTTTTCAGTGCTCTGTATTTTTCTCTATTCTCTTCATTGTTTTGTTGGTTTACAAGTATCTTGGCCTCTCTTTTCTCTTCTATGGTAGCTATGATTTCTTGGGTTATCCACTGTTTGTTTATTTTGGGTTTGGAACCTAGAGTGTCTTTTGCAATTGATAACACTGTTTCTTTTCCTTCTTCCCAGTATTTTCCACTGTTCTGGAAGATGGAGGGGTTTTAATTTCAAGCACATCTGTTCTAAAAATCGACTTCTGATTGAGCTATCTTTTAGTTTTGATAGATAGATGTTTTCTTCTTTTCTGATATTGTTTTTCCTGTTGAATTTTATCTTCACTTTGGCAATTAATATTTCGTGGTCAGTGTCAAAATCAAAACTTCTTACTGTTCGTATTATTTACTGATCTTTTCCATTGTTTGTTTATGATGATATAGTCTATGCAGTTCTTTATATTACCATCTGGGGATGTCCATGTATATTTATTATTAGGGCATTGATAGAACAATGTGTTTGTAATCATTAGATCGTTTGCTTTACAGAAGTGGAGTAATTGTTCTCCTCTGTCGTTAAGCTCTCCGTATCCAAATTTCCCCATCACATCTTTTTTGTCTGCTGTGAACTGTCCTATTTTAGCATTAAAATCTCCCATCACTATCATGAGTTCTCTATTTTTGGGATTATCTATTTCCTGTTGTAGTTCTTCATAGAAAATTTCTATTTCTTCCTCTGAATGGTTACTGTCTGGTGCATATATTTGGATTATTTTAATTGTTTGACCTTTTTCTTTTGCTTGAAGTTTGGCTGTGATTATTCTAGGAGACACTGGGTTTATTTCAATTACTGAGTGTGTAAGTTTCTTTTCAATTAATAATGCAACTCCTTCTCTGTGTATGTTATCTTTTCTTCCTGAGAAGTACAGTCTTCCTTCTGGTAAATCCATGAATCCATCTCCACACCAATGTGTCTCTGATAAACCTAAAATACTCCATTTCAGTCTTTTTAAATTTTGCTGGACTAACTGCAATTTTCCAGGTCAGTATAGTGATCTTATGTTGAGGATGGCTATATGTTTCACATCCTTGGCTGACCACATTGCTGATTTCTCGCCTACTCTATATGGTTTTTGAGTAGGGGCATCAGTTGTCCCATAAGCAGTAGCACCATCTCGGTTTGTAGACTTTCTCCTGCTCATGAAAGTTACTGGCATAATAATGTAGCCAGCTTGCCATGCCTCTGCTACATCCTTTGGTCCACAGCTCTTTATTCAGAGCAACCCATTTGGGTTTCCCCCATCCACCACCCGGGGGACGTGCCTGGTAGGAGTGTGGTCTTCCCCAAGTTGCTTCAATCACATGCTGCTTAAGATACTTATCTCTCAGACATTCCACAAACTTGCTCTCCTTGTTCCCATACACTATCTCCTCCTTCCAGTCTATATTATTGCAATTAAAGTCTCCCATCAGGATCACCTTCTTTTTACATGCCCAACTATATTGCCTAACCATTTCATAATCAGTATTCTCTACATTCCCTGGCCTATAACAGCATCCTATCAGATATACTAGTCTATTAATTTCAACTTCACACCGCACAGATTCAAAAGCTGTACATGCACTATTAACTTCCACACTTTGTGAACACAATTACTCTGCAATCATTAACAACACTTCTCCTCCTCTTTTCATATTCTATTCTTCTGGAAAATTATATATATCCATTTATATTCCCAACATCACATCCACCTCAGACAACCAAGTTTTGCTTATTCCAATTACTTTTGGGCATACTGTCTCAATCAATGCAACAAACTCAGCTCTCTTGTTTTGAATGCTCCTTACATTTGTGTATAAACATAACAATCGCTGTGTGTGTGAGGCCATTCTACCAGCACCAACATCCTCTATTCTAGCTGCTATACCACACCTCTCTCTTTGGTCTGACCACTACCATTTCCCTGACCACAACTCTGATTTCCATTCCTACCTGTCTCATCCTTGCCTTCGTGCAGTCTATCTCCTTGTGCTGCTGCAATTACATCTTCAATTTCATATCTATATTCCTCTTGCCATATAATCCATTTAGTAGTGCCATTCTGCTTCACAAGCCGACTCTGATCATTTACTACATTAACTTCTTGATTCTGTGCCTTCTGAGAAAACAATAGCATTTCTAAATGCCCAACACTAAACCCATTCAAATGCAATCCATCAACTTTAAACCATTCCAACTTTCCTTCAAATTCATTCCATAGATTTACAAATTGAATCCCCCCCTTTGCCTCACACAACTCAGCCATCTTACTATTCATTATCTCTGCTCTCTTTCTCAATTTACTGTTGTCATATCTGGGAAACATGCCTACAACTTTCCCAACAACACCATTTATCTTTACTTGCTGTGACAACTTCTTCAAGTTTCTATCAGCATTCTTTTTCTCCCCCACTAAGTCATATTTGCCCATGCTACCACTTATTTTGACACCTGGTATTTTCTTTTCTGCAATGCCTCAGTTATTTGCTTCATTGTTCCACCAGAAAAGTATGTTTTGTGCACTTTATTGTAATCACACCTCTAATGATCATCCCCATACACTGATATACAACTATCCTTTGACTCTTTCTTCATAATATTAACTTCTTCCTTCTCCTATCATCAGGCAATTTCTCCTTTAGATGCTTTATATCATCTTCCAGATGTTTCATTTCACTTTTCATTTTCACATTAGGAAAGAACCTGTCATTGTTAGCAATCAGGGATGCATAATCTCAGGTGGTATGGTCACTTAAACAGAATGGGAGAGGAAGGATTAGCAAAACAAACGTTCTTTGTCAAAAATAAAAAACAGAATTAGTAAAGCTGGTATGATAGGAAGTCAGCTAAATAAATTTATATGGAATAAAAAAGAAATTAATCAAAACTCTAAATTAGCTGTATACAAGACAGTGTTCAAACCATTTTAACTTATGATCTGAGAACTAGGTTAGAAATAAAACACTTGACCAAAGACTAGAGTCCACAGATATGAGAGTCCTGGAAAAGATTAGGGGCATGAACAGAGGACATCAGTGGTAATGTCATATTAAAAACAATGATATTAGGAAAGAACTTGCCATTGTAAGCAATCAGGAATGTGTAGTAGAGCTAATCCCAGGTGGTATGGTCACTTAAACAGAATAGAAGAGAAAAGATAGATTAGCAAAACAGGTATTCTTTGTCAGGTTGGCAGGAGAAAGACCAAGATGTAGATAGATTAATACAGTAAAAAAAGCACCTTAAGAGACAGAAATATAAGATCTAATAATATTAGAATCTTGATAGATAATAGATTAATTTGGAGGAAAATTGCTGATCGGAAGTTAGTAACGGTGTAACTTTTTCATGTAGTACTATCATCAAACTATCATATGGTGGAACCGGATGTAGTCCATGTGTTCAAAAATTCTGATATTGGCTGGCCTGCCTGTTTTGCCATAGTAGGACTGATTACAACTGCAAGGAACCTGGTAAATAATTGGCAGGTCTAAGGAATGTGACTGGTCTTTACTGGAACAGATAGAGGATGCCAATTTTTATGTAGTCTGTAAATAGTTGTAAGGTTGTATTTCTTTAGGATTTTTGTTAATTTTTCAAATGTGTCCTAGAAATATGGATCAGGTCATATGATCAAATGGCGAACACATCATCTACATAAGCATAGCCAAACAGTAAGTTTATGTGGAGCAGAGATTAAGGCTTTTCTTCAAAGGTAAGGTCTCCATGAAGTAGTTTGCTAGGGGTTCCACCATTACAGCCACTATGGACATCCACCACAGGATACACTGAAAGAAGGCCACTCTACTCCACCACAGAAATACAAATATGAGAAGCTATTCCTGGAATCTGCCTCAGCACTGAGAAACTTTCAAAACTTCAACAAATTTAAGTGCATGAAACTTCTCAAAATTTGGGAAGCATTCATCATCAGATTTTCAGCCCAATGACCAAGACCACCCAGTTAAGCTCACTAGGGAAAAACTATTTAGGACTCCAGGTCTAATTTTGGTTGCCATTCTTCAGCTGCATTTACCCAGTGTTAGGGCATGCATGACAATATCATTATTCTGTGTTCCCTGATGATGGCAATTTGACTATGCTAAAATATCAGAAATATTGATTAAAGTTATATCAATAAATATTCAGTATACATTATAATTTCTCAAAAATAATAGTTATGAATAGCCTTTCTACAAGACTTATATTCTGTATTAATTTTAAGAAACATTTCATATTCCAAGCAAAAGTATAGTTTGGATGCCTTTCTTTTCCCCAGTCAATAATTTCATTTTTTTAATTTGCTTATAAATTAATAATTTTTTATGAAATTCATGATGAGACTAAGAGTGTGCACTAGTACTGTGATAACAAAATTCACATATTCACTGCATAATGCTCATTTTCGCTCATGAATTGCAGAGAAGCAACATTCTAGGGATATCTATTAGGCAGAAAACTCCACCATCTGAAGATGCCATTTCCCAAGATATTTGAACACAGAGTTCACTGTATTATGCTTGGTAATTCATGCACTATATTACACAGTACATTATAGCAAAACTCATGAAATACAATTAAGTCTCACTATAGACTATTTCTCTGATCAGCTCATATGGATCAAAGGAATCACTATTGTGGAAGATTTGCTATAGTGAATTTCTTTTAGAATATTACCAATATTACAAAACAATGGCCAGAGCTTTTCAAAATAGCTTAATTCAATAAGTGTATTCACTATAATAGTACTTACTACAGTGAAAGTACAGTAATATTCTAAAACTGTTAATAGGTGACAAAAAATGTAACAAACATATGCAAGAAATGTAAATAAATATATCATGATAAAAAAAAAGTACTGTTTTTAGTTTTACTTATTCTATTTCTCACCTTACTGCCTGGTTGTATGACTCATTTTCAATATATGATTTCAGTCTTGGAGGTAATTCAAATAAGAACTGAAGCTATTACAATAAATGATAAAATACTTTAAATACACTGAATAACAAGCTTATGGGGGGAAAAAAGCCAAAGTATAATAAAAAAATGCATAATAAATTAATCCCATACTCACATATTACATACATAATCAACTCTCACTATAGCAAACCTGTAAGAACCACAAGAATAGTTTGTTATAGTGGATGGCCATTGTGCCTATAGGTGCTTGATTCCAAAACTTTCCAGTAGTGTGTTATGGTTAGTGAGTATGTTATAATGGTGGCTGCTATAGTGGAAGCTGACTGAATAATTAGATAAGCAGAGCATTTTAAACAGCATGATAAAAAAGCAGTTTTTTTTGGGGGGGGGGATCTAATACACCTTTATGAATGGCCCATTTTACTACTATTCACAATAAATCATTATATAGAAACACTAATACTATTATTTATTAACAGTGGCATATGCAGGATTAGGTCTAATGGATCTCAATTCCCAACCTTGAGTCTTTTCCTTAAATGGTTGTATGCTTCAGTTGAAAGATCAGTACACCAAAATGACAATTTATCATTCAATCATTTATGAAATTTTTGTTATAGTATTGAATTTTTTGTGACTGGTGATAGCATATGGTTAAAAATAGTGAACAAAGCTAATTTCAAGTAACAATGTACATCCCCTACCTTACCCAACCTTATGCAAATTCTAAGATGGAGAATCCATCACTGAAATCCATTCAGTCAATGCATGCCACCATCATCACTGTTGTTATATCCCCGTTTTATTGGTGTTGTCTTTAATTTGGCTTTTACTTTACTTTAACTTTAACATTAAGTTTTGTATCTCTTATTCTCAGACTTCAGTTGCCGACAAATTTGTATAGATTATAGACTGCGCCAGCCGGCAACTAAATTCTGATACATTAATCAACAATACTAAAGGAAAGTGTAGGGATCAAAATGTATGCAGTCGTGGTCCCTATTCTCATATCACTATTGGTTTCCCCTTTAAATGCATGGTACGAAATTTTCCAAACGGTAATTCAAATCCGCAGAAGATATGACAAACTCAATTGATTATGTAAAAAGAAACACATTTATTATTTCACAAAGACAAGTATACATGTTATTTAAATTCTTAACCTTAAAAGAGTCTGGGTTCCCCTTACTTAATTAAACACATTTAAACTTCTGCACTATGATCTCTTACTGGGCATAAATTCCTCACTTCTGTACATATATCTATCTTCAGATTCTCACAATTAAGTTACCTGATAATATCATACCATCATTTTTTATTTTGGTTTAACCAATAAGAATACAATTTGGTCGGCTAAATCCCAAATTGCCAGCCCATCCTCGTTCGTTCAGTATCAAAGTAGATACCCAACAGGGTGCACCACGAGAAGGTGAGGATTGGACATTAGGTCAGAAGCCCTGGTCGGTTCTCCGCATTCCTTTAAAGGCTATGTGGAGGTCTCCTCTCAGTTTTACAGCTTTGACCCTTAAGCATCCTGTACACCCCTTGAGGGTACATGGTAGGAATTTGATGATGATGATAATATCATACATGAAACATTACATATAAACATTAGACAATTCAATAAATCTGACAAGTAATTCTCTAGGACAACAGTACTTATTTCTACTTAATTCTCTCCCCCAAAATATCTATTAACATTTAATTACTTTCTGAACATATGACATTACTTTTCTTAAATCACTTAAACAGTCCGGAGCTCGGCCTCCCGTTCAGCTGGAGCCTAATATGCTTTCTTCTTAACAGTAGACAAAAGTGTCCAAATTGCAGACTGTTCTTATGGCACAAAACGTAAATGGCGTGTGTTCTTAATTTCTGTTTCTTTACTCCACGGATACTTTAATCCTACATTGATATAAGAAAATCTTCACTCACCATTCTTGCTTTGACTACGTATTCTGATCTGTTCACTGTACCTCCTCTGATGGCGGGCTTTGTTCCCTTGTTCCTTTGTTCTACTCGAGCCGAAAACACTCATGCACAGATCTGTATGCTGACATGGATTTCATCAGCGGCTCTTTCTCCTTATGTGTTTGAACACATTGTAGTTGTAGCGCTGACCAATGTAATATGCATAGCAAGGGGAGATCCTTGCTACACGTGGCGGCAAGCTCTACATAGCTCTCCTACGGGAAACTTGGTGCCGACAAACCTCGGAGACGAGACACAAACGATAAGAGGTAAGAGATAAGTGAGCGATTCGAACTCCCGCCGAAACTTTTATACTCAGGAATGGCTCCATCACTCGGCAGTGTCGTCACGCATATGGCGGCAGCCGATTGGACACCGTGGCTACGAACTGTCTTTACATGCCTTAAACTTGTACTTAGCTTATACATATTTATTTGTTAATACTACATGACTTTCTACTTTAATTCATTCACAATTACTATCTTAATAAACTTATGGGCTATCTTAACAATGTTTAGAATTTACACATCTGGTTATTTACATTTTCCTGGGACATTATTCCGTACATTTCCCACACACACACACACGCACACGCAGATCATCATATCGTGTCTTAAACACACTCAAATTCCTTCCAGACACCACACTCTCAGGCAAGGCATTCCAATTATTTACAACTCTGCATGAAAAAACCTGCTTCTCACTCCCCTACTCACACCCACTTTAAACAGTTTCCAGGGATGACCTCTGGTTCTTACCCGATCTCCCACTATTTTCTGTAGAATTTCTCCAGCATTGATCCTATAACAACCCTCTTACTAACTTGTAGGTATCTATCATATCTTCCCTCTTCCTAACTTGTAGGTCTCTATCATATCTTCCCTCTTCCTCCTGTCTGCAAATTACATCTTCTCAATCTTTCCTCATACTCGACATTCCAGAGGTTAGAAACTATCTTAGTCAGTCGCCTTTGGACCCTTTCCAACATCTCTTCATCCTTCTGAAAACCAGATGAACAAATCTGGGCACAACAGTCCATGTGTTGCCTAATCAAAGCCTTATACAACGGAACAGGAATCTCCCTACTTCTACAAGTCAGTGTCCTCCACATCATTCCCAGAAGCCTTTGTGTTGTCTTCACAATTTTGGCTATGTGTCCCCTAAATTTCAGATCCTTATCCACTATCACCCTAACATCTCTTATTTCCTCCACCTCAACAATATATCCTCACCAAGCATAAATTCTGCATCCCATCTTTGTTTTCCAAATTTTAAAACCTTACATTTTGCAACATTCAACTCACATCCCCATTTCCGTGCCCAATCACTCAATTTATTCAAGTCCTCTTGTAAGACCACAACATCTTCTCTAATCTTCATGGTTTGTCCCAACTTTGCATCATCTGCAAACAACTGAATATCTCCATCCAAATCTTCACCAATATCATTAATATACAAGTTAAACAGTAACATCCCTAAAACAGACCCCTAAGGCACTCCACTAGACTTTCCTTTTCCTGTAATAATAATAAATTTAGTTTAATCCTTTATCCAAGTGTGAGCAAACAAAGTTTGCAGCTGAAAATATCTTCAGGACTGAATATGGTGTTGTACTACCTTACCAGGGTAAGGTAAGTGTTGTACTGCCTTACCGTGGTAAGGCAGTACAACACCAGGCAACTCGTAGCAAAGGTGGACCAAGCTAACAACACTCCTATCCCAGTATCTCCCATAATGCAAAACACACCTCCTTGTGGATATGTATAATGTTATGCATTAAGGGATTGGCCACTACCCAGACTAGTTTCAACCTTTATTGAAGTCTCTTCAGTCGGAGCCAGGCCCAGAGGTGGAGATACCAGGCAGAAGCAATAGCGAGGTCATCTTTACCTATAGGAGTTGCCAAAAGGTGTGCCACCTTTTCCTTTTCCTGGATATCGCTCCCCATACACAACTTGTTGATACCTATCAGATAGCCAGTCTCCAATCCAATGCACTAATCTAATATCCAACCCCATCTGCTCTAGTTTGACTGTCAACTTATCATGAGGTAATCTATCAAAAGCCTTTGCGAAATCCAAGTATATTACTGTGTATCCTTCTCCTCTGTGCAAGGAAGCAGTCACTTTATTGTAATAAGTAAGTAGATTACTAAAACATGACCTCCCTTTAGCAAATCCATGCTATCCATCAAAGATAATACCATTGTTGTCAACCCAACTCTGGATCCTAGTTCTCACAAGCTTCTCCAACAACTTAATCACAACACCTGACACACAGATAGGCCTATAATTTGATGCTCAAGTTCAATCACCTCCTTCATGAAGTGGCACAATCTTGCTCTCCTTAGGAACTTGCCCGAGTGCAAGACTCGTATTAAAAAAATATGTCAAGGCCGGTGTCAACTCCCTGGCACATTCCTTCAGAATACATGGTGATATATTATCAAGTCCCACAGCCTTATTAACATCTAGTTTGCTCAACTCCCCATACACATCTTGCTCACGCACAATCAGTCTCTCCATGAAGTCAGATTCACAAGATTAAAAGACCTTTATGAACTACTCATTAAGTATCTCCACTACACATTCCACAACAGCTGTCTTTATACCATTTTCTCCAATCAATGTCATCCTTCCATAATCATTCTTTCTTTTGCTGGCTACATATCGAAAGAACTCCTTAGGATTCTTTTTGGCTTCATTAGCTAACTGCTGTTCATACCTCTCTTTAGCTACTCTCACCAACCAAGTCACCCTCCTTGCCTGCTCTTTGTAGATCTCATGAAATTGGCTACTTCCACTTCTCTTATGCTGCCTCCACAATGCCCTTTTTCTCTGTATCGCATGCTTAATCTCTTTATTCATCCATCTCACACCTACCTTATTTAACCTTCTCACCCTTGGAATAGATTTAGACATTGCATCTACTAGATAGTTTTTGAAAATCCCCCAAGCTGCAATGATCTCTTTTCCTGCTAACTCCTCGTTCCATGCTACACCCGCAAGCTGTCTCTGAGCTCTTCATAATCACTCCCTTGTAGTTTCACATATACCCTTTTCTCACAGAGGTCCTCAAACTGCTGGCAACCACCCAGGTAATCATCTCATGGTCACTCTCCATACACAACTTGTTGATACCTATCGGATAGCCAGTCTCCGATCCAATGCACTAATCTAATATCCAACCCCATCTGCTCTACTTTGACTGTCAACTTATCATGCGGTAATCTATCAAAATCCTTTGCGAAATCCAAGTATATTACTGTGTATCCTTCTCCTCTGTCCAAGGAAGCAGTCACTTGGTTGCCAGCAGTGTGAGGACCTCTGTGAAAAAAGGGTATGTGTGGAACTACAAGGGGGTGATTATGAAGAGCACAGGAGACAGCTTGCGGGTGTAGCATGGAATGAGGAGTTAGCTGGAAAAGAGATCAATTCAATAATTAAAATGCATTTCTTTACATATAGTACTATCAAACAGTAAAATTCCAAACCAATTAATGAAAGCTTCTATCCATAATTGAGATGAATGATTCCACATCCTTTGTAACTTATGTACTGAATACTGGCATCATTCTAATTTATGGAGATACTAAGCACAGTTGATATAATGCTAATTATTTAATTATATATATATCACCAAATGCACACAGATCATAATGACAGATAAAGGATATAAATGATTTACTAAATCTTACTGCATACAGAGCCCCCTCCTAGGAAATTCTATCTCCTTTTATTAAAAAATGCGAGTCATCAATCAAGCAACAGCCTGATATTTTTGTTTTTGTTTATTTTAGAGAGATTAAAAGAAAGAGTTCATCAATAACTGGCTGCTGAGTCCACATGCATATCAGAATGATCTGATATTTAAATCATTCTATGGAGATTGTTAAGAAAACTGAGAGTGGTCTGGTGAATTATGATGAATATGTGGGTTGGTTTATTTGCACAAGAACAGCAAAGGTTAAAGCAGTACATAAATAGTCAAAACCAAATTAGTAAATTATATACAAAAATGTTGTATCAGAATGGGAAACTCGACAATGAGACTTATTTGTGCCTATGGTCCCACAGAAAGTTCTACTAAGGTAGAAGTGGAGGAATTTTTTGATGCTTTAGAGAAAGCAACTGACACAATGAAAAATAAAAATTGTTGTTGGGGATCTAAATAGCAGAGTAGGAAATGATTGTCAGACATACAAAAATATTTTGAGAAAATTTGAAGAAAAGAGCAAAGCTAATAATAATGGCAAATACCTATTGGATTTCTGCTCAGAACATGGACTGGTTATTACTAACACCATTTGTGCACATTTTTACATAAAAATATGCACAAATTCACATGGAGAGAAGAGGCAAGGAATAAGAAAAGTCTCATTGACTATGTTATTATTGATAGTGATGTTTTCTCCCTGGTGTAGGACACCAGAGTGTACAGAGGATTTGAAATCGGAAGTGATCACTATTTAGTCTTCAGCAGGATAAAACTGAATGTCATATTGAAAAGAATAACATGTATGAAAGTTTTAAAGCAAATAAAAGTTGAGCAGCTCTCAGATGTGAACTGTAGACTAAAATACACAAACACTATTGAAGAAAAATTGAGAACAGGAATCAATACTTGGAGATTTACTGACAAGCCTTGGAAAAAACATTGATTGATTCAACCAGAGAGGCATGTGGTGAGGTTGTCTGCAAGGATAGAAAAATCAGAACTCCATGTTGGACAAAGGAAGTGAAACAAACAGTGAAGGAAAAGAAGAAAGCATATCAAAAATTCAAGGGAAATAAGTCAGATTGTGCTCTTAGAGAATACATAGCAAATGTAATAAAGCTAAACACTGTGTAAAACTAGCTAAACAAAAGTCATGGGAGGACTTTGGCAAGAACATAGAAAATAAATATCAAGAAGGTGGCAAAATATTCTGGAGGTTGTTGAAGAAGCTTAGAAATGGAGGAAAGAGTGTTGTAAAAGGATTAATCACCTTTATCATGTCTATGATAAAGGTGACATGAAAACAGGAGAAAAAAATATCCTTGAAGTATGGAGTAATTACTTTGAAAAATTGCTAAATGAAACAAGCTGTGATGACAGCACAGTGATAAAAAACACTGACCAGGCATGCAGTCAGGAATACATATCCATACTTGAAGTAGAAAAAGCCATCCAAGGCTTGAAATGTGGAAAGACAGCAGGAGTAGATGATATTCGACCAGAAATGCTGAAGTACGGTGGTATAAAAGTCTTACAGTGGCTGCACTACATAGTTCAGAAGGCCTGAACAGAGAGACGAATTTCTGATGATTGGAGTAGAGCTCTCACAGTACCCATATATAAAAAGGGAAATAAAACCGAATGTGAGAATTACAGAGATATTTCCCTACTGAGTGTTCCTGGTAAGATTTATGCAAGTATACTTCAGAAACAATTGAAAAGAACTGTGGAATAAAAACTTGATGAAGAACAAGCTGGATTCCAGTTAAATAGAGGTTGTCAGGATCAGATATTCACTTCATGACAAATAGTAAAGAAATCACGGGAATATAACAAAGATCTGTATTTAAGTTTTGTCGATCTGGAAAAGGCATATGACAAGGTGCCAAGAGAGAAGCTATTCAATACGCTACAGTTATATGGTGTCAATGGGGCATTATATCAAGCAATACTTAGTCTTTATTTGAGTTTTAAGTCAGCAGTTAGAATTGAAGGAAGATGGTTTAATGTTAAATCTGGTGTGAGAAAAGGATGTACATTATCCCCTCTGGATCACATTATGAAGGAAAGTGGTATTAAAAATTATATCAAAATTGGAGATGTTAAAGTCAGCTCTTTGCTTTATGCAAACGATGTTATACTTTTAAATAAATCTGCTATAAGTCTGCAAGATTCCATGACTAAACTGAATATCTGTTGTAATAGATATGGTATGAAGGTCAGCAATAAAAACACAAAGACTATGAAAATAGGCAGAATCAGTTGACATTTTCAATGATTCTTTAGGCACGATTTTTAGGCACTAAAAATCGTGCCTAAGTAGCTGAAATGTTTTACTTAGGCACGATTTTTAGTGAAGATAGTAAATTAAAAATGGAAATAGACAACAGAATCAACAAAGCTGGTATGGTAGGAAGTCAAATGAATAAATTCATATGGAATAAAAGAGAAATTAGTTGGTACATTAAATTAGCTGTATACAAGATAGTGTTCACACTAGTTTTAACTTATGGATCTGAGAACTGGATCAGAAGTGGATCACTTGACCACAGACTAGAGACTGCAGATCTGAGAGTCCTGCGAAAGATTAGATGTGTGAACAGATGGCATCGATGGCAATATCATATTAAAAATGAAGATATTAGGAAAGAACTTGACATTGTCAGCATCCAGGAATGTGTCAGACGAGCTAATCTCTCCTATGTGGTATGGTCACTTAAACAGAATGGGCGAGGAAAGATTAGCAAAACAAGCGTTTATAAAAAATGATGGTACAACATGACAAAATTTCATGCCAGCTGGGGCGTTGCCCGGTTAAACAAGGCCCCCGTTGTTTTCGCCAGGGAACCAGGGCGAACAGCGAAAAGTCAGCTACTGGAACAAATCTGAAAACAAACCCCAACTCAAGATCACCAGAGTTAAAGATCGGTACTATCAACGTAAGAAGCCTGAATGGCAAAGAAATGAAGCTAGCTGAGGAATTAGATAAGTACCAGATCGACATAATAGGGGTGACTGAAACAAAAAAGACCAAAACTGGTGAGATCTTTCTGAGCAATAAATACAAAATGTTATATTCAGGCAATGACAATCAACGAAAAGAAGGAGTAGCCATAGTATTCAACACAAAATACGAGGCTAATCTTCTTGAATGGCAGTCAGTCTCAAGTAGAGTAATGTGGGCAAATATGAGAATGGGGAACTGGACAATGAGACTTATTTGTGCCTATGGTCCCACAGAAGGTTCTACTAAGGTAGAAGTGGAGGAATTTTTTGAGGCTTTAGAAAAAGCAACTGACACGATGAAAAAGGAAAAGTTGGTCCTTGTTGGGGATCTAAATAGTAGAGTAGGAAATGATTGTGAGACATACAAAAATATTTTGGGAAAATTTGGAGAAAAGAGCAAAGCTAATAATAATGGCAAATATCTGTTGGATTTCTGCTCAGGACATGGACTGGTTATTACTAACACCATGTTCCAACATAAAAATGTGCACAAATTCACATGGAGA
This sequence comes from Typopeltis vanoorti, assembly GCF_054136105.1. Classification (NCBI taxonomy): domain Eukaryota; kingdom Metazoa; phylum Arthropoda; class Arachnida; order Uropygi; family Thelyphonidae; genus Typopeltis; species Typopeltis vanoorti. The sequence goes on from NC_143553.1 coordinate 6,417,931, forward strand.
GAAGAGGCTAGGAATAAGAAAAGTCTCATTGACTATGTTATTGTTGATAGTGATGTTTTCTCCCTGGTGCAGGACACCAGAGTGTACAGAGGATCTGAAATTGGAAGTGATCACTATTTAGTCTTGAGCAGGATAAAATTGAATTTCATATTGAAAAGAATAACATGTAAGAAAGTTTTAAAGCAAATAAAAGTTGAGCAGCTCTCAGATGTGAACTGTAGACTAAAATACAGAAATATTATTGAAAAGAAAATGAAAGAGTTTGAGAACAGGAATCAAACCTTGGAGATTCAGTGGCAAACTCTGAAGGAAACATTGATTTATTCTGCCAGAGAGGCATGTGGTGAGGTTATGTGCAAGGATAAAAAAAATCAGAACTACCTGGTGGACACAGGAAGTTAAAGAGGCAGTGAAGGAAAAGAAGAAAGCATATCAAAAGTTCCTGGCAAATAAGTCAGCTTTTACTCTTACAGAATACAGAGACAAATGTAAGAAAGCTAAACAGTGTGTAAAACTAGCTAAACAAAAGTCATGGGAGGACTTTGGCAAGAATATAGAAAATAAATATCAAGAAGGTGGCAAAATATTCTGGAGGTTGTTGAAGAAGCTTAGGAATGGAAGAAAGAGTGCTGTAAAAGGAATTAGAGATGATAAAGGTGAAATGAAAACAGGAGAAAAAGATATCCTTGAAGTATGGAGTAATTACTTTGAAAAACTGCTAAATGAAACAAGCAGTGATGACAACACAGTGATAAAAAAACACTGACCAGGCATGCAGTCAGGAATACATATCCATACCTGAAGTAGAAAAAGCCATCAAAGGCTTGAAATGTGGAAAGACAGCAGGAGTAGATGATATTCGACCGGAAATGCTGAAGTATGGTGGTATAAGAGTCTTACAGTGGCTGCACTGCATAGTTCAGAAAGCCTGGACAGAGGGACGAATTCCCAATGATTGGAGTAGAGCTCTCATAGTACCCATATATAAAAAGGGAAATAAAACTGAATGTGAGAATTACAGAGGTATTTCCCTACTGAGTGTTCCTGGCAAGATCTATGCAAGTATACTTGAGAAACGTTTGAGAGGAATTGTGGAAGAAAAGCTTGGTGAAGAACAAGCTGGATTCAGGCCAAATAGAGGCTGTCAGGATCAGATCTTCACTTTACGACAAATAGTCGAGAAAGCATGGGAATATAACAAAGATCTGTATTTAAGTTTTGTCGATTTGGAAAAGGCATATGACAAGGTGCCAAGAGAGAAGCTATTCAATACACTGCAGATATATGGTGTCAATGGGGCATTATATCAAGCAATACTTAGTCTTTATTTGAGTTGTGAGTCAGCAGTTAGAATTGAAGGAAGTACAGGAAGATGGTTTAATGTTAAATCTGGTGTGAGACAAGGATGTACATTATCCCCTCTGTTATTCATTATCTATATGGATCACATTATGAAGGAATGTGGTATTAAACCTGATATCAAAATTGGAGATGTTAATGTCAGCTCTTTGCTTTATGCGGATGATGTTATGCTTCTAAATAAATCCGCTACAAGTCTGCAAGATTCTCTGACTAAATTGAATAGCTGTTGTAATAGATATGATATGAAGGTCAGCAATAAAAAGACAAAGACAATGAAAATAGGCAGAATCAATGAAAATGTCAACTGTGTTGTGAATGGAGAACCTGTGGAACAAGTAAAACATTTCAGCTACTTAGGCACAATTTTTACTGAAGATGGTAAACTAAATATAGAAATAGACAACAGAATCAGCAGAGCTGGTATCGTGGGAAGTCAATTGAATATATTCATATGGAATAAGAAAGAAATTAGTCGGAACACTAAATTAGCTGTATACAAGACTGTGTTCAAACCAATTTTAACTTATGGATCTGAGAGCTGGGTCAGAAGTAAAACACTTGACCAAAGACTAGAGACCGCAGATATGAGAGTCCTGAGAAAGATTAGAGGCATGAACAGATGGCATCAATGGCAATATCATATTAAAAATGAGGATATTAGGAAAGAACTTGACATTGTCAGCATCCAGGAATGCGTTAGCAGAGCTAATCTCAGATGGTATGGTCACTTAAATAGAATGGGAGAGGAAAGATTAGCAAAACAAGTGTTCTCTGCCAGGTTGGCAGGAAAACGACCCAGAGGAAGACCAAGATATAGGTGGATTGATATGGTACAAAGTGCCTTAGACGATAGAAATATAAGATCTGATAATGTTGGAGTCTTGACAAGTAACAGACTGATTTGGAGGAAAATTGTAGATAGGAAGTTAGTAATGATGTAATTTTTTCATGTAGTACTGTCATATCCTGTACACCCCTTGAGGGTACATGGCAGGAATTTGATGATGATGATGATGGTGTTCTCCGCTAGGTTCGCAGGAAAACGACCCAGAGGAAGACCAAGATATAGGTCTTCCTCTGGGTCGTTTGATACTGTACAAAGTGCCTTAGACGATAGAAATATAAGATCTGATAATGTTAGATTCTTGACAAGTAACAGACTGATTTGGAGGAAAATTGTAGATAGGAAGTTAGTAATGATGTAAATTCTTCATGTAGTACTATCATATCCTGTACACCTCTTGAGGGTACATGGCAGGAATTTGATGATGATAAGGATGATATAAAAAATGAAGTTAAGCAACACAATATCTACATATAAATGAAATTGCAGTCAAATTTCTTTGTACAAATTAATTATTTGTAAAAGGTTAAAAATATCATGCGATTTGTCTGAGTCTGATACCATCTGCTATAGAGTACACCTCCAAATAAAAAAATTGGAATAATCAAAGAAAATGTATTGAATGATTTGCAATTCTAATTATTGCATAGAAAATAATTATTACCAAATATGAATTAGCATCATCTAAATCTACATACTTTGTAGTTACCATAACCATGTAATCACATAAAAATGTAATATAAATTATAAGAAAACTGTTATTTGAAAACATTCACAAAATTAGAATAATTTTTAACACAGTTCAAAATATTAGAATAATGTGAAAATAAAGGCATAAATATTACAGTGAAAGCGAAACATGATAATTAGTACTTTGTTGCATCAACATTAGCTTTTATGATGATTATAAAGAGTTGGACATATCATTTGCTAGCAGCTCAGTCTTTTTTTTTTTTTTTTATATCAAAACATGCCCTACGGTCTGCAGACTAGAAACAAGTTCATTTTTGTTTCTTGAGAAAACTTTCTGAAGAAGTTACTTCACAATTCCCTACAAATTCTTAATGAGGTTTAATTCTGGTGAATTTGCCAGCCAAGGAATTACATTGATTTGCCTTTCTTTGCGCCATCTAGTAGTGGTCTTGGAGGTGTGACAAGAAGCTGAATCTTGCTGAAAAAGGAAATCACCGTCAGATAAATCTTCCAATGCCAGTAACATAAAGCGCTCAAGAATTTCTTAATTCAGGAAATGGGTGAAGAGTGTGTTTTTGGCAGAAGTGTACACAGACACTTTTTTCTGCTGAAAACCTAAACCAATTAAGAGTTCATAGAGAAACATGATCAATTGCTTGCTGAAGCTGTCTTTCAATTACCCTCATATTACAAGAATGACAGTAAATTGTTAGGTCATCAACACAAACGAATAAATGAAAAATACAAAAAATAGGACAGTATAACCTTAACACCCTAACAGAGTAAATGCTGTTAGATCTGCCTGTCCAGAGGCGTTAGGTAGCAGCCCTACCACTGGACTTACCCAGCGACAGGTTAGTAACCTGCCCTGGGGAAATTCAAAATACTCTCAAGTTTCATGCAAAGAAAAGCCGGACGGACTGTCAGGGAAAAGACCACAACCCAGGAAACGGTAAACGAAATTGGATAAAGGAACATATAATGAAGATTGCAACATGGAATGTGAGAAGCATTGCACACAAAGAAGAAGAACTTGATAAACAACTAAACCAAGCTAACATAAAGATATGCATAGTAAGAGAAACAAAGAAAAAACAAAAAGGTACAAAAGAAACAAACAACTATATGCAAATCTACAGTGGGGTAAAAAAAAAGAGCAAAAGCAGGTATAATGATTATGGTACATAAATCCCTAAAGAACAATATTGTATATTACACTATTTGAATGAAAGACTAATAGAAATTAGACTCAAGACATTAAGAGGTCGCATAACAATAATTGGTGCATATGCACCAAAAAGGGAAAAGAAAAAGACAGTAATATATTTTATAAATAATTACAGAATGCCATAGATAAAACAAACAAAACTGACTATTTACTGCTAGCAGGAGATTTAAATGCCAGAATAGGAAACAAAAAATACAAAACAAACATAGGTAAATTTGGCGAAGATACATGTAATCAAAATGGCCGCAGATTGCGCGATTGTGTCATTTATAATAATATGAGAATAATGAATTCAATGTTTAAACACAAGGAAATATATAAATATACTTGGTCAGCCAGAGGATACAAATCAGTAATTGACTACATTATCACAAATTTTAAATTAGCGGAGTTAATTTTAGACGTAAGAGCATATCGAGGCTTTGAATTAAACTCTGATCATTATATGGTATCAGCAAAAATTCGTTTCAAACCAAAGTGGCTAAAAACACATAGAATTGAAAATTCTTACCAGCCAAGCTACAAAATTTCTTCATTACAGGATCCTCAAGTTAGACTACAATAACAAAAATGCACAAACTTAAAAACAGAAACCACACATGAATCAAGTGACATAGAAGATGAATGGGAAAATTTGAAACAAATTCTCACAAAAGCAGCAACAGAAACCTTAGGAATAAAGCACAAATGGATTAGAAAAAGAGGACCACAAGACTGGAACAAAGAAACAGAAAATATAATAAAAACCAAAAAGGACAGTTACCAGAAATGGCTTAAATTCCAAAACAATAGAAGCAGAAATAGAGTATAAAAGAAATAGTGCAATTGCAAAATGAGAAGTAAGGAAAAAATATAGAGAAAGATGGAACAATTTCGTAACAGAACTAGAAAAGGATTTATTTAAGCCACAACCCAAAACCTATAAAGTAATAAAATACATGAATAAAGAAATAAAAGAAAAGATAAAAATACAAACAATAGATTTTGAAAAATGGGTGACCTATTTCCAAAATCTCTGGACAGATGAGAACAATACATTAAAATTTTATAAGACAAAGAATGACCTAATAGAAAATATCACAATGTTAGAACTGAAAAATATAATAAGGAAGATGAAAAATAGGAAAATGCCAGGAGAAGACAATATAAATATAGAACTATACAAAAATGCAGGTGAAAAATTTAATGAAAGACTTATGAAATTTTTTAATATGGTTTGGATGTCTGGAAAAACCCCTAACTCTTGGAAAAAAGCACTGGTTATCCCAACCTATAAAAAAAAGGAAATAAAGACAATTGCAATAATTATAGGGGAATTAACCTGCTGAATACAGGATATAAAATATATGCAGGAATATTAATAGAGAAACTAAGCAGCATTGTAGAAAACAAATTACTAGAAGAACAAAATGGTTTCCAAAAAGGCCGATCCTGCATAGATCCAATTTTTACTTTAAAATTATTAATAGAAAAGAGAAGAGAATTTCAAAAAGAAACACACGTGGCCTTTATTGATTATGAAAAAGCCTTTGACAAAATTAGTAGATAAAAATTGTCTGATTTAAACATACCAAACCAACTTTTACAATCTATTCAAGAAATATATACAGGAAATAAAATAGCAGTTAAATTAGAAAACACCTCAGAATGGAAAGATATATCAAGAGGAGTACGACAAGGATGTACCCTCTCACCTCTGCTTTTCAATATATATATAAATGAAATATTAACAATCTGGAAACAGCATAACCCATTTGGTATACAAATGACCCTGCAAATGAAGATAGATACACTATTATTTGCAGATGATCAAATAGTATTAGCTACATCAGAAGATGACTTACAAAGATCATTAAAATCATTAAATGATATCTCAAAGCAATATAATATGACAATATCCAAAGAAAAAACAAAAATAATGGCATTCAAAGGAGAAAACCCAATAAGAAGTAAAATAGTGATAGATAATAAAATACTAGAACAAATAAACACTTTCAGATACTTGGGATGTGATCTATCATACGAAGAAGAAAAAGACATAGACACTAAAATATCAAACTTTGTCAAAGTAAATGGCATAATAAATAATATATTTAAGCCATCCCTGGTACAAAAACACACTAGAATCAGACTATATAATGTCTTGTCAAAACCAACTCTACTATATGGAAGCGAAACATGGAAAGATATATCAAGGAAAGATGAAAGACCATGAAAAGGAAAGATGAAAAACAAATTCAAACAGCAGAAATGAAGTTCCTCAGAAAAACAGCTGGATATACCAAGTGGGACCACAAAACAAATGAAGAAATCTTACAATCCCTGAAAATAAAACCAATTAATTACTACATAAGACAGTATAAACAAAAATGGCTAGAACATTTAAATCAAATGGACAACAGCAGACTACTAAAAATATTATACAGATACAAAATAAGTGGAAAAAGAAGAATCGGAAGACCAAGAAAGAGATGGCATGAGACCGGAACAGGCCACATGGCCTAATTCCATGTTAGGAAGAAGAAGACAAAAAAATATATATATATAAAATTGATAAAAAAAATTCCTAACCCATCCATGGTACAAAATGTACTATAGGTTTACAAATAACCTTTCATAGGTGAGAGGAAGCTGTTCATCAGTGACTGAGTAAGCTTTGATAGCAAAAGGTATCACACTTAAGACAGAACCTTCGGGAATACCCTATCCAAGTCCCCACTCTGACTTGGAAAGCTCATCTAAACAGAAAGTTTTTAAGAAATACAGGAATGTGTCCTCTGTTTTTTCCATGTCAAAGAAAACCAAAAGTAGATGTTCTTGCTTCAAGCATCTCTTATACAAGTTTCTAAACAGACCAAATGGTCTAAACATGAACAATGTCTACGAAAGCCACATTGTGTATTGGAGAGAAGATCGTTGCTTTCTAAATACCACAGAAGTCTGGGCATTAACCATTTTCTCTAATATCTCACAAAATCAGCTGGTCAGAGCAATAGCTCGATAATTATTTGCTTGTGTTGGATCCTTTCCTAGTTTTAAGATAGCAATGACAACTGACTTATGCCAGAATCCAGGAACTCTTCCTCTATGATGGTAAATGTTTTGTTATTTCATAATGGATGTAATCTACTGCACTAGGGCAGTGGTGGTGGACCTTTTTATGTGCGTGTGCCAAAAATTTACAAATAATATTTATTGAATAGTTGATATGCCAGGCAGTTTTTAATATGGGAAAATTAATAGAAAATTAATTGCAAAATTTTATTGAGACAAGTTTAAAAATTAACATAGAATTTCATAAAAATGAACTCATAATTTAACATACACATTGTTGTATACAAATCAATATCAATTTATTAATGAGATTTTTGCTGTTGTACATTAGATGCCAAATGTTTTATATCAGGTTCATATTTTGTCACTTTTAGTAACACACATGCCGAACTAGATTGATCAGTCATTCTATTTCTTAAACTGTCGTTTATAAAAGTCTTTTCGGAAAATAATGACTCACAAGCATATGCAGAGGAGAAATTGATAATATAGCCGTCGCTAGTTTTTTTTAAACAACTAAAGGTTTCAGGAATGGCAAGCCAAGTTCTCGTTATTTCCTCTTCTGCATTATTTTTAATTGTGCCAATAATTGATCATTTTCAATTATTTCCAAGTCATTTCTCAAATCAACAAACTTTTGTTTCCATATAGAACTGGATTGAGAATCGATTAATTGCATTTCTATATCTTCCAAATTCAGCCACTCGAAAATCTCCAAACTGCTGATGTTGCGTCTAGATGCAAAATAAATTTTGATGTCTCTGCAAATTGCCTGAACTGCATAAATCTTGAAGAAAATTTGTTGATTATCGACTGAATAACTATAGAAAACTTTGTTGTCAATTTAACTTGATCTGTTTTTTCATGAGATTCTAGATCTGCAAAGTTTTTTTTGTATTTGGAAAATATTAGAAGGTATTGGAAATAATGTCCCGATTGAAAATTTGTAATTTAGCTTCGAATGCTTTGATTAAATCAAACATGACAATAACTGTCTTGTTAACAGCTTGCAGTTTAACATTTAATTCATTTAAATGTAAACAGAAATAAAAAATAAAAATAAAATAAATTAAATTTTATTTTATTTTTATTAAAATAAATTTTATTAAAAACAAAAATAAAAAACATTAATTTCCAAAGCCATTCGACGTTCATTAATTGATTGTATTTTTCAATGATTTTCTCATTATGTAAAAAAAAGTGACTTCATCTAAACACTCAACAAATCTTTGAAGAACTTTCCCATGACTTAACCATCGGATGTTGTAGTACATAAGTAAAACATTGTACACTGAGTTTACTTCACTTAATAATTCTATAATTTTTCGTCTATTTAAAGCGTGTGCCGATATAAAATGATCAATTTCGTTATAAGGCATGTAATATCTTCCAGTGGCTTGAAACTGGCTTTTGTGCATAAAACCTGCTGATGTATAATGCAATGAAAACATAGAACTGAATGTCCAATACATTCGGTAAATAAATTGACAAAACCATTTTCCTATCCAGTCATACTGCAAGCACCATCAGTAGTTACTGATACAATTTTGGAGAGATCTATCTCTTACAGTAAGTGCATTTACAAATTGCAAATTTACAAATATGCATTGCAAATATCTCTTCCTTTTGTTGTTTTGTGGTTAATGGTGTTAAACTGATCAAATCTCCTTTGATATTATTCCCAACACAATAACGAATAAAAATTGCTAAACAAGCTGATCCAATTATGTCAGTACTCCCATCAAGACAAAAAGAAATTAAACCAGAAAGTTATAATATATATAAAAATAATAGATATAAAAAAAAATTATATCTATTTTTTGCTGATGAGTTATATTTTTAGCCATTTCCAAGATTCTATCTTTCACAGTGTTTCTAACCAAAGGCATATCTTTTATTCTTTGAATAATTTTTTCCTTCTTTTCAAAATCTTCAGAGAGAACTGGTATGCATTTTAACCATGCTTCTTTTATATATTTCCCATCACTAAAAGGTTTCCTGTGTTTGACAATTACATTTGAGGCAAAAAAACTAGGCAGTAGTTATATTTGAACAACTGCCGATAAATTTCATTTCATTATATATTTCTATTTTTAATTGTCCGAGCAATAAATAACTTCTGTTTGTCCTTGCTTTTTTCAAGGAGCAATTTATGGTTTGTCTCATAATGCCATTTTACTGACGACGTTCTGCACACCACTGTCCCAGAACATAAAATACATATTGCTTTATTGTCTTTGTTAATCATGCCATACTCTTCAGTCCACCAACTTTAAAATTCTCTGCTGCTTGATTGTGGTAATTTTCGTTTTTTATTTTTTCCAGCCATGTTAAGTAGAACTGTAACAAAATAATTCAAAACTTAAATCAAAAGAATTTTTTTATAGTTTCTAAAAATCAACATTTTATTATATGCCTAAATTAAATTATCTCCATGATTCACACTTACAACAAAAACTCGAGCAAAACAAAACAATGCACATACGTAACAATAATACACTTGCCACTACTTATTTCTGCCTACTGGCGGATGCACGTGCGATTAGAGAAGGGAAGAGTCTGGAAACCCTAAAAATCAGTGGTTCTCGATTCTTTTTCTATAAGATGAGGGTCCAGTCCCAACAAACTTACTCATGAATACCTTTCCCATTTTTTTTATTCAAGTTCATACATTAAACTAACATAAGTATTAATAATTAATTATGGCATAATCATAAAGAGTATTAGTACACTTATGTATATGGTGTGGCATGTTGACAAATATAAAAGTATGTTTAAATTAGTTATCAATTACGGAACTAATGTAATCTTGTAGCATATTGTAGTTTCTTCAGGCCAACATCATTAAATTAATTTGTGCTAATTTTCATTGACATATCCCATTCTAATCAACAAAGATTTATATTATTCAGTGTAAAATTGATTTTAATGAGGGGTAAAAAAAAAGGTACTTAGAAAATTATTGTAACTCACCATAGAAGTCAGCTGAGCAGGGAAAGCAGCAGAAGGATGTCAACTTGTCGGTGAACCACTTACAGTATTTACTTGAATATAACTTGTCTCCTCACATATAACTCACATCCCTGTTTTTACTTTACGAAAAAAGACATTAAAAAGTTTTGCATATACCTTGCACACGAAAAATGTTTAAACATGTTCACATCGAGACGATAACAAGTCGCTCCTCGAAGTTAACAACATGCCATCCCCAACAGCAATTATACTGCAGATGCAAGAAAAACAAGTAGTTTTATTGTATCCCTGAATAAGGTACAGAGGCTTTTGCAGTCTGTGTAATATATTTCTCAACAAATAGTGCAATTAGAGACAGATGGAATAAAAACAGCACTAACTAATGAATCACATGTCCCCTCTCACAGAAACTATGCTGTACAGACTCAAGCAAAACCATATGTTGCAAGGGAAACAGTATTTAACTAAAAACTGCTGTTCAATTTTTCAATTACATGAAATAAGTGTTTGTTTTATTGCATTTGAAATTCTCGATATCATTATGACAGATCACAAAGGCTAACTTCAAATAAAATTCTATCACGAATAGAAACGTGCCATATAATGCATGTGTGAGTTCACCTGCAAAGCTCAAACACAAACAAGCAGCATCTCCCAAAGTTTCAACGAGGGTTGAAACTTTGTGAGCTAAGCCCGCCGGTAATGAAAAGTTTCATCAGAACAATAAACGACACCTGCGTCGTGAATGTGTTAAAACTAAGAAATATATAGTGAATGTTGTTATGACAGTTTCAGATGTTATGGAATTCAGTTGAAGAGAATTACCATTTCAACTGAACAATTGTCGGTTGCCTTTGTCTTTGGTCATGCGATCTTTTGCTAATACCGCACCAATCATATGCACGCATTCATAGCTGCTCTCTTTCTACTGCCGTCTGTTTCGCGGTATGCTTTCACTTCTCATTAGTCATTCCTGAAGGATTGTTCATTTTGTATCTCAAGTCAATGTAAATTACTGGTAATTTTTGTTTGGAATAATGGGAAAGAAGATGATTCTGTTTGGGTTTCAGAAAATCCTCGCATATATCTTGCACCACAAATTTTTAGCTTTAATTATGGGGGGAAAAAACTGAGAATTACATATATTTGAATAAATATGGTATTATCACATGGACATGTCAAAGATTTCATCATGATCAAATTCCTGCCATGTACCCTCAAGGGGTGTACAGGATATCATAGTACTACATGAAAAATTTACACCATTACTAACTTCCTATCTACAATTTTCCTCCAAATCAGTCAGTTACTTGTCAAGACTCCAACATTATCAGATCTTATATTTCTATCGTCTAAGGCACTTTGTACAGTATCAATCCACCTATATCTTGGTCTTCCTCTGGGTCGTTTTCCTGCCAACCTAGCAGAGAACACTTGTTTTACTAATCTTTGCTCGCCCATTCTGTTTAAGTCACCATACCACCTGAGATTAGCTCTGCTAACACATTCCTGGATGCGCACAATGTCAAGTTCTTTCCTAATATCCTCGTTTTTAATATGATATTGCTATTGATGCCATCTTTTTCATACCTCTAATCTTTCTCAGGACTCTCATATCTGCAGTCTCTAGTCTTTGGTTAAGTACTTTATTTCTGACCCAGCTCTCAGATCCATAAGTTAAAACTAATGCGAACACTGTATTGTATACAGCTAAGTTAGTATTCTGACTAATTTCTCTCTTATTCCATATGAATTTATTAAATTGACTTCCTGCCATATCAGCTTTGTTCATTCTGTTGTCTATTTCCATAGTTAATTTACCATCTTCACTAAAAATTTTGCCTAAGTAGTAGCTGAAATGTTTTACTTGTTCCACAGTTTCTCCATTCACAACGCAGTTGACATTTTCAACAATTCTGCCTTTCATTGTCTTTGTCTTTTTAATGCTGACCTTCATACCATATCTATTACAACAGTTATTCAATTTAGCCAGGGAATCTTGCAGACTTGTAGCGGATTTATTTAGAAGTATAACATCGTCTGCATAAAGCAAAGAGCTGACATTAACATCTCCAATTTTGATATCAGGTTTAATACCACTTTCCTTCATAATATGATCCATATAGATAATGAATAACAGAGGGGATAATGTACATCCTTGTCTCACACCAGGTTTAACATTAAACCATCTTCCTGTACTTCCTTCAACCCTAACTGCTGATTTACAACTCAAATAAAGACTAAGTATTGCTTGATATAATGTCCCATTGACACCATATAACTGTAGCATATTGAATAGCTTCTCTCCTGGCACCTTGTCATATGCCTTTTCCAGATCGACAAAACTTAAATACAGATCTTTGTTATTTCCATGATTTCTTTACTATTTGTCGTAAAGTGAATATCTGATCCTGACAACCTCTATTTAACTGGAATCCAGCTTGTTCTTCACCAAGTTTTTCTTCCACAATTCTTCTCAACCGTTTCTCAAGTACACTAGCATAAATCTCACCAGGAACACTCAGTAGGGAAATACATCTGTAATTCTCACATTCAGTTTTATTTCCCATTTATATATGAGTACTATGAGAGCTCTACTCCAATCATCGGGAATTTGTCCCACTGTTCACACCTTCTGAACTATGCAGTGCAGCCACTGCAAGACTTTTATACCACCATACTTAAGCATTTCTGGTCGAATATCATCTACTCCTGCTGCCTTTCCACATTTCAAGCCTTTGATGGCTTTTTCTACTTCAGGTATGGATATGTATTCCTGACTGTATGCCTGTTGATTGTTTTTTACCACTGCGCTATCACTGCTTGTTTCATTTAGCAATTTTTTGAAGTAATTACTGCATACTTCACGGATATCTTTTTCTCCTGTTTTCATATCACCTTTATCATCTCTAATTCCTTTTATAGTACTCTTTCCTCCATTTCCTCCATTGCCGGCTTGGTTGGCTGAGTGGTTAGCTTATCCGCTCTCCAGCCAAAAGGCTGTGGGTGCAAATCTCGCCGTGGACATGGATGTTTGTGATAGTCTGTGAAAATACTACTGGTGGAGGTCGGTGGTAGATGCCGTTGATGTAGATGCTGAACATAGTAGTAGTTGGTGGATTGAGTGGTGGAGATGGAAAGCTGTCGAGCAGGTGCCCTTCCTCGATGAGTCTTTGGACTCCCTGGAGGTGTATGTAATAATAATAATAATAATTTCTGAGCTTCTTTAACAACCTCCATTATATTTTGCCATTTTCTTGATATTTATTTTCTATGTTCTTGCCAAAGTCCTCTGTATTCTCTAAGAGCACAAGCTGACTTATTTGCCAGGAATTTTTGATATGCTTTCTTCTTTTCCTTCACTGCCTCTTTTACTTCCTGTGTCCAACATGGAGTTCTGATTTTTCTATCCTTGCAGACAACCTCACCACATGCCTCTCTGGCTGAATCAATCAGGGTTTCTTCAAGGTTTGCCACTGAATCTCCAAGGTTTCGTTCCTGTTCTCAAATTCTTTCATTTTTTCTTGAATATTTCTATATTTTAGTCTACAGTCTAAAATATACAAACTATACCATCTGAGGTATACCATAAAATATACCATCTGAGACTGCTCAACTTTTATTCGTTTTAAAACTTTCTTACATGTTATTCTTTTCAATATGAAATTCAATTTCTTTCTGCTCAAGACTAAATAGTGATCGCTTCCATTTTCAAATCCTCTGTACACTCTTGTGTCCTACACTAGGGAGAAAACATCACTATCAACAATAACATAGTCAATGAGACTTTTCTTATTCCTAGCCTCTTCTCTCCATGTGAATTTGTGCACATTTTTATGTTGGAACATGGTGTTAGTAATAACCAGTCCATGTCCTGAGCAGAAATCCAACAGATATTTGCCATTATTATTAGCTTTGCTCTTTTCTCCAAATTTTCCCAAAATATTTTTGTATGTCTCACAATCATTTCCTACTCTACTATTTAGATCCCCAACAAGGACCAACTTTTCCTTTTTCATTATGTCAGTTGCTTTTTCTAAAGCCTCAAAAAATTCCTCCATTTCTACCTTAGTAGAACCTTCTGTGGGACCATAGGCACAAATAAGTCTCATTGTCCAGTTCCCCATTCTCATATTTGCCCACATTACTCTACTTGAGACTGCCTGCCATTAGAAGATTAAACTCATATTTAGTGTTGAATATTATGGCTACTCCTTTTTGTTGATTGTCATTGCCTGAATATAACATTTTGTATTTATTGCTCAGAAATATCTCACCAGTTTTTGTTATTTTTTGTTTCAGTCACCCCAATTATGTCGATCTGCTACTTATCTAATTCCTAAGCTAGCTCCATTTCTTTGTCATTCAGGCTTCTTATGTTGATAGTGCCGATCTTCAACTCTGGTGATATTGAGTTGAGGTATGTTTTAGGGTTTGTTCCAGTAGCTGACTTTTCGCTGTTCACCCTGGTTCGCTGGCGAAAACAACGGGGGCCTTGTTTAACCAGGCGAAGGTCCCAGCCGGCATGAAATTTTGTCATGTTGTACCATCATTTTGTATTTTGGTTTAAGTCAATAAGAATACAATTTGGTCGGCTAAATCCCAAATTGCCAGCCCATCCTCGTTCGTTCAGTATCCAGATAGATACCCAACAGGGTGCACCACGAGAAGGTGAGGAATGGACATTAGGTCAGAGGCTCTGGTCGGTTCTCTTGCATTCCTTTAAAGGCTATGTTGGTGTCTCCTCTCAGTTATACAGCTTTGACCTTTAAGCACCCCACCAAAGATTTATATATGCAAAGTATATAATTTAATAAATAAAAATGTAAGAATCTCAATTCTAAACAATAGTTACAACACTATTAAAGGGATCAAAAATCCTATGTTGTTACATAGCCAGTAAGTGAAACTCAAGATCGAGAACTACGATCTATGAGTTTCAATGCTGAAAAACGTTGAAAAGAAAAGGTTGAAACCGGTCTGGGTAGTGACCTCTCTTCATAATGTAATGACAGTATTACATCTCCTAGGAGCTGTGTTTTATATTATGAGAGAATATCAAGAATAGTGAGGGAGCTTGTTCCACCTTTGCTTTGAATTGCCTTTGCCGATAGTTTTTCGGCATTGAAACTCATAGATAGTAGTTCTCGATCTTGAGTTTCACTTACTGGCTATATAACAACATAGGATTTCATCATCATCATCATCATCAAATTCCTGCCATGTACCCTCAAGGGGTGTACAGGATATGACAGTACTACATGAAAAAATTACATCATTACTAACTTCCTATCTACAATTTTCCTCCAAATCAGTCTGTTACTTGTCAAGGCTCCAACATTATCAGATCTTATATTTCTATCATCTAAGGCACTTTGTACCGTATCAATCCACCTATATCTTGGTCTTCCTCTGGGTCGTTTTCCTGCCAACCTGGCAGAGAACACTTGTTTTGCTAATCTTTCCTCTCCCATTCTATTTAAGTGACCATACCATCTGAGATTAGCTCTGCTAACACATTCCTGGATGCTGACAATGCCAAGTTCTTTCCTAATATCCTCATTTTTAATATGATATTGCCATTGATGCCATCTGTTCACGCCTCTAATCTTTCTCAGGACTCTCATATCTGCGGTCTCTAGTCTTTGGTCAAGTGTTTTACTTCTGACCCAGCTCTCAGATCCATAAGTTAAAATTGGTTTGAACACAGTCTTGTATACAGCTAATTTAGTGTTCCGACTAATTTCTTTCTTATTCCATATGAATTTATTCAATTGACTTCCCACGATACCAGCTTTGCTGATTCTGTTGTCTATTTCTATATTTAGTTTACCATCTTCAGTAAAAATTGTGCCTAAGTAGCTGAAGTGTTTTACTTGTTCCACAGGTTCTCCATTCACAACACAGTTGACATTTTCAATGATTCTGCCTATTTTCATTGTCTTTGTCTTTTTATTGCTGACCTTCATACCATATCTATTACAACAGCTATTCAATTTAGTCAGAGAATCTTGCAGACTTGTAGCGGATTTATTTAGAAGTATAACATCATCCGCATAAAGCAAAGAGCTGACATTAACATCTCCAATTTTGATATCAGGTTTAATACCACATTCCTTCATAATGTGATCCATATAGATAATGAATAACAGAGGGGATAATGTACATCCTTGTCTCACACCAGATTTAACATTAAACCATCTTCCTGTACTTCCTTCAATTCTAACTGCTGACTCACAGCTCAAATAAAGACTAAGTATTGCTTGATATAATGCCCCATTGACACCATATAACTGCAGCGTATTGAATAGCTTCTCTCTTGGCACCTTGTCATATGCCTTTTCCAAATCGACAAAACTTAAATACAGATCTTTGTTATATTCCCATGCTTTCTCGACTATTTGTCGTAAAGTGAAGATCTGATCCTGACAGCCTCTATTTGGCCTGAATCCAGCTTGTTCTTCACCAAGCTTTTCTTCCACAATTCTTCTCAACCGTTTCTCAAGTATACTTGCATAGATCTTGCCAGGAACACTCAGTAGGGAAATACCTCTGTAATTCTCACATTCAGTTTTATTTCCCTTTTTATATATGGGTACTATGAGAGCTCTACTCCAATCATCGGGAATTCGTCCCTCTGTCCAGGCTTTCTGAACTATGCAGTGCAGCCACTGTAAGACTCTTATACCACCATACTTCAGCATTTCTGGTTGAATATCATCTACTCCTGCTGCCTTTCCACATTTCAAGCCTTTGATGGCTTTTTCTACTTCAAGTATGGATATGTATTTCTGACTGCATGCCTGGTCAGTGTTTTTTATCACTGTGCTGTCATCACTGCTTGTTTCATTTAGCAGGTTTTCAAAGTAATTACTCCATACTTCAAGGATATCTTTTTCTCCTGTTTTCATTTCACCTTTATCATCTCTAATTCCTTTTACAGCACTCTTTCCTCCATTCCTAAGCTTCTTCAACAACCTCCAGAAGATTTTGCCACCTTCTTGATATTTATTTTCTATATTCTTGCCAAAGTCCTCCCATGACTTTTGTTTAGCTAGTTTTACACACTGTTTAGCTGTCTTACATTTGTCTCTGTATTCTGTAAGAGTAAAAGCTGACTTATTTGACAGGAACTTTTGATATGCTTTCTTCTTTTCCTTCACTGCCTCTTTAACTTCCTGTGTCCACCAGGGAGTTCTGATTTTTTTATCCTTGCACACAACTTCACCACATGCCTCTCTGGCAGAATCAATCAATGTTTCCTTCAGAGTTTGCCACTGAATCTCCAAGGTTTGATTCCTGTTCTCAAACTCTTTCATTTTCTTTTCAATAATATTTCTGTATTTTAGTCTACAGTTCACATCTGAGAGCTGCTCAACTTTTATTTGCTTTAAAACTTTCTTACATGTTATTCTTTTCAATATGAAATTCAATTTTATCCTGCTCAAGACTAAATAGTGATCACTTCCAATTTCAAATCCTCTGTACACTCTGGTGTCCTGCATCAGGGAGAAAACATCACTATCAACAATAACATAGTCAATGAGACTTTTCTTATTCCTAGCCTCTTCTCTCCATGTGAATTTGTGCACATTTTTATGTTGGAACATGGTGTTAGTAATAACCAGTCCATGTCCTGAGCAGAAATCCAACAGATATTTGCCATTATTATTAGCTTTGCTCTTTTCTCCAAATTTTCCCAAAATATTTTTGTATGTCTCACAATCATTTCCTACTCTGCTATTTAGATCCCCAACAAGGACCAACTTTTCATTTTTCATTGTGTCAGTTGCTTTTTCTAAAGCCTCAAAAAATTCCTCCACTTCTACCTTAGTAGAACCTTCTGTGGGACCATAGGCACAAATAAGTCTCATTGTCCAGTTCCCCATTCTCATATTTGCCCACATTACTCTACTTGAGACTGACTGCCATTCAAGAAGATTAGCCTCGTATTTTGTGTTGAATACTATGGCTACTCCTTCTTTTCGTTGATTGTCATTGCCTGAATATAACATTTTGTATTTATTGCTTAGAAAGATCTCACCAGTTTTGGTCTTTTTTGTTTCAGTCACCCCTATTATGTCGATCTGGTACTTATCTAATTCCTCAGCTAGCTCCATTTCTTTGCCATTCAGGCTTCTTACGTTGATAGTACCGATCTTTAACTCTGGTGATGTTGAGTTGGGGTTTGTTTTCAGATTTGTTCCAGTAGCTGACTTTTCGCTGTTCGCCCTGGTTCCCTGGCGAAAACAACGGGGGCCTTGTTTAACCGGGCGACGCCCCAGCCGGCATGAAATTTTGTCATGTTGTACCATCATTTTTTATTTTGGATTTGGAACATAGGATTTTTATCCCTTTAATATCTATTAAGTTGCCAGAAAACTGGCCGTTTGGCTTTTCATTTTAGTTCCAACACTAATTAATATTTTGAATTTAAAAACGCAGCAATTATAAATTACTGAAAAAGTTAAACTTAGTTTCTTTTACTACAACTGATCTTTTGAAAGTTTTAGTTAGGTCAGTGATACTTTTGTTGCTGTTTTATATCCGTTAGCTTGTTAATTCTGGGATGAATTGAAGCGATAGCCAAACGGAGACAGACTGAAAGTTGCAGGCGGTTACTCTGTTTCGTTATAAGCACAGTCATGACAGAAAATGCAGTTTCACAAAGATATGTGGTGGAAAAACAAACAAGAATTCTCAGTGATATTACTTGCAAAAAATGGGTATTCATTTTTATCCAGAATTTCAGATTACTCATAGAATTAAAAGTACTTTCCAGTCCTTTGTCCAATGATAATTCAATAAGTTGAAGGGTTTCTTCACGGGAAAGAGCTGTTTCTTTGTGTTCAACAACGGGGTTCACGTATTTTGCCTCTGGGGATCCTCATGTTTGGGATCAAACTTCAAGCGACAACATCTTGAAGTGGGCTGGAATAATATCTGAAACTGAATTCTGTGAATAGAAATCACCTGCTTCCATAATATAATCTGAGTATGACTGAAACATTTCATTATTTCTTTCTGCAATCATATTAAACAGAGTTTGAGTTTCTTTTTGAATGAATCGATCTTGCTCCAAGCATTAAATTTTGTTGTATCCGGAACTTGAAGTTTTAAATTCAACTCATTTAAGAAAATATACCGCTGAGATATGCCAGTCTGGCTACCCATTTATTTCTTATCCTGGAAATAATGGGACAGGTCACTTTTCTTATCAATTATAAACAGCTCAACTTCCTTTCGGAGTATATAACATATAACTTCTTTGAGAACTTCACCACAGGACAGCCAACGAATTAACAAATATTGAAAGATTTCGATGTCTGAAAATTCTGATCACTCATGAACACTTCCATGTTTAAAAATACGTGGCTTCATCACTGACATTTCCTACACAGATGTTATTTAGGCGTTCTGAAGGTCTGAGCTTTTTGATATATTCATGAATATTATTCTCCTCAGAATATTTCCACTATCAAATATTTAGTCATGAAAACTGCTTAGATAACTGAAATGACAAATTTCAGGAGAATCTCTTGCGGCCTGGTATAATTAATGCCAGGGCCCGGCAGTTGAGAAACCTTGATCTACAATGAGTTGACTGACTCAAAGAAAAATTGTATTTGTTCACAGCCGGAAGAAGTAGGAAGCCCAGTAGGAAGAAGCCCGGCAGATATGACATATACGACCACCATGTTACTCTTAATATCATATGTTTAGAAGCCACGTGTTTTGACAAAGTTACAGCTGGTGACTTTTCATATGCTAAAAATATTAAAGATAATAAAGTTGAGTTAGTCAATAAGCTTTTAAATAATGAAAAGTTTTGGCAACTAAACACAGTTGTTTTCTATCAGTTGAGTCATGTCATAATACCCCTGAGCCACTGTCTAGAGGTTGTTAATATCAGCTGTGGTTTTGAGCTGCTGGGCCTTGTTCCTACGGTAGGCTTTGTGTTTATTGGTTAGTTTCTTTCATGGAAAACAAAATTTAACTTGTACGTATTGTATCAATTGAAAAAGGAAAAAAAGGTTGAATAATTTATAAGCGTATAAAAGGATATCACCTGTAAATCATTGTCCTGCCAGCAAAATTCTCGGATGTGCCACCTCTGGCACGCATACCATAGGTTCGCGATCTAGGCACTAGGGTAAAAGAGCTCTTTTTAGTCCCTTCTTAACAATGGCTGATTATATGGCTCAAGTCAACGGGTAGAAAAATTTAGTCACTATTTCTCTTGCTGCTCTTTGAATATGAAAAATTCAGGAAGAGAAGCTGTTGCTGAGATTCTGGTAAAATTTTCTCCCAAAGTGTCTGCAATAGTTTTGGGATTAGCAACAACACATTCATTATGGTCTAAGGTAGACAAACAGTGTGGTTTATATCTAACTTTCATTTTCGGGATTTTATCCCATACAATTTTTGCACTGCTCATTTGATTAATTGACTGTTGCTTCTCTACCTAGAGTCAGAGAAGCAACAGGCAAATGGTCCCTGGGCACATATCTGCCCAAGGACCATTTGGGCCCTGGACAGACATGTTCATCATCTTAAGTAGCACAATACAAAGGCATTTCAATATCAAATTCTCATAACCTTTCTGGTCAATTTCAAAACTTTTAATGTTTAAGATCTAGCTATGAAAGAATAAAGCATGCTTAATATGCTTTGAGTAAATAGGAAGAAATTCCTTTTCTTTCTATAGTAACACTTCCTTTCCAAGAAAGAAAAAATGCATATATCATGGTCTTTTTTGAATGTTTTGCATTTAGTTTCTTAGTGTTAGAAATTAAATAGGAAGTTTCTCATGCTTTGGTTTCCTAAAATAGAAAATTTCACCAAAGGATGTTAATTTATTCTATACACATTCCTCTTAAAGAACAAATGAACATACAAGTTAGCCAATTCTCTTTACAAATAAATTTAAGTATGGCCATTTGCTGAAAATCGATAATACATCAAAATCACTTCTTATCTTTTCATTTATCTCTATGAAATAGTTCTTTGAAACCATCCCAGAGATCACTTAATTTGAAAGAGGCTGAAAAAGTAGAAAAAAGTTATTTTAGTTGGTAACCAGAATTAAAGGTGTAAATCCTTCTCATGCCAATCCAGTGTCATGGAAGTAGCCATAAAACTATGCAAACATCCTAAATGTATGTTGAGATTAAATTTAAGGATAAGAAAAGATTGAAGTTATTCATAATAGTGCTTTCATACTTTGTTGAGTTACTAATATTTCACTGGATTTCAAACCAGCATCTTCAAAGGAGTGAAAGGGCAGGCCAGTAATATATTAGTAGCTCAAAAAAAGTGCTGGGCTAAATAAAAAAAAAATAAAATAAAAATAAAAAAAAAACTAAGTTATTCAAAGAAGTCAAGCTAAATGTGATCTTAGAATGACTATCTCACAGATTTCAGGCAAATTAATGCAGCCATACTCATTGAGGTTAAAGGAGTGTTTCATAGCTGATATTGATTTGAAAAATAGTCTTTCAGACCTATAGTGACTTCTGTGCAGCAGAGTTGTCTTCCTCCATTTAATTTTGCATGAAGGAATATCCTCCCCTAATCCTGCCTGTACCTCATCATGATGTGGAGGTGAATGGTTTATGTAGGCAAAGCAAACTAGAAGTGTATACTTCCAGAAGGTCCATCCTAGGTACAAAGGCTACATCAATATACCCAGCCAACAAAGGAGGCAATTTCAGTTAGATTAGTAGCTCACCAGAAAATATTAACCCAATTACTCAGAGAAACCAAAGTTTATAAGATGAGACTGTTATCTCAGAACTGACTTGGAATGTAATAAGGAGAACAAAACTGAAAGTGGAGGAACTGAGAATTGGCATCAGGAATGTATGATCCCTGACAGGAAAAGAATTGATTGAAGAACTTGAAAATTATAACATTAACATTTGTGCAGCATCAGAGACAAAGGGAAAAAGGCAACAGTATGAGAAGCAAACTATAAACTGCATATTAATATATGGTGGAGTAGAAAAACATGAAAGAGCATCTAAAGAAGTTCAAATAATGATATATAAAGATATAAGAGAACTGGTAAAAGAATACAATTATATCAAGCATAATACTACATTTAGCTAAGGAAAGGAGAAAATTATTAAATATTATTAGTGTGTATTAGGGTTTCGGAATGAACAATTCTTGGGACCAAATTATTATTACCATCATCATTAACATCTGATCTCCATGCATTCAATAGACTCATCACAAGACGTCTATATTTTCTCTCTCTCTCTCTCTCTCTCATGCATAAATATCATCGATAGTGCCTTAAACCCATTTACAATTTCCACACTTACCACACATTCAGGCAATGCATTCCACTCATCAATCACTCTCCATGCAAAGAACTTACTTCTCATTCTCCTGCTCATATCCTTCTTATACAGCTTCTAAGGATATCTTTCAGTTCTAACCTTGCCTTTGTCTACTCTAGGAAAAATCTCCACATTAATCTGGCTCCTCATATCCCCTCTTCTTCTTCTATTTTCAAGGCCTTCTAGGTAGCATTCCTTGAATCTCTCTTCATATCTAACATTCCATCTAAATAAACCTTACCTAACATTCATATCTAAATAAAGCTTCTCTGGATCCTCTCCAATACATACTCATTCCCCTGAAAACCAGGTGATTAAATCTACACAGTAGTCCATATGTGGCCTGATCAAAGCCTTATACAAGTAAACCACAATCTCTTGGCTTCTGTATGTCAATGTCCATCTCATTATTGGCATAATCTGTTGTAATGTTCTTACAATTTTAGCAATATGACCCCCTACTACACTTCAAGTTTCTGTCCACCATCACTCCAGATCACTCATCTCTTCCACCGCCTTCAGAATTTCCCCATTAATTGTATACTCTGCATCCCAACCATGCCTACCGAATTTCTAGACCTCGCACTTTGGAGCATATTAAACTGATAGCTCCACTCATTTGCCTACTCACATAGTCTATTCATATTCTCCTGCAAGACCACATCTTTTTATTTTCTTTTTGTATTGATCCCATACACGAAAGGTTTTGAGGAATCTATACAAGCACATCAGTGTTATGTTTGGGATGCAGATGAGGACTGACATAATTTTTTCTTTTAAGAATTGCAGGGTATAGTGCTTTGGGAATACTTCTTGAGGAAGGCTGTTCCAGAGGACAGAGGTCGAGAAATAAAAGAAAATGAACAGAAGCAGGTTTGGTGTGTTTGTATTGCAGTAAAAGGATGCCGGGCAGCTACAACTCTTGTATTAACAGGTGCAACAGAAAGTGGAGGAATGAGCCTAACTGCTTACTTCTGAATGGCATAAAGATTTTAAGTGAAATTTTAGGTGCACTACCCCAAACATGTGAGCAGTATTCTAAACCTGAGCAGATTTGGGATTTCTATATAGTTAGGAGTTGGCTATGTGTTAAACAGCCTTTTGAATGAAAGAGAATACCTATTCTTGGATACTGGGTAGGCTATTAAAGTGATATGTTTATGCCAGTAAAGACTCGAAGTAAAGCAAAGCAAAGAGATTTAATCTTGTCTGGTGATTTGTGTATTACTGAGGGTAAGGGTAGGTGAGTTAGGATCTCTTTTTCAAGAGAAAAGGGAAGAATGTGTTTTGGTGGCATTGAATATAACAAGGTTATTTTGGTTCCATTGAAGGATAGTGTGTGGAACAATGTTCAAAGCACAAGTTGTAGATGATCTTATAGCCTGGGATGTTAGAGTACTGCACAGTTTGTCAAATGAATAGGATGAGTGGAGAGCGGTATCATCTTCAAAGCTGTGGATAGAATTATTGTGAATAGGTCACTTATGTACAGGAGAAAGAGAGTAAGTGAAAGGACAGAGCCTCGGGACACTTCAGCATTGGTGGTGACGCTCGAAGAGAGGGAGCCATCTGCCATGACTTGCAGAGAACAACCAAAGAGAGAGCTGAATACCCAATTACAGAAAGTGGCAGAGGGACCAAAGGATGTTTAGTAAGTCTCAATGCCATGCACAGTCAAAAGCTTCGGAAATGTCAAGTTTCTCCAAACTTTCCCATGGTACATGGTGGGCGATGTAAGCTTCCAGTCAGCTGTGGATCTGGAATGGCAGAATCCGTACTGGTGGTCGCTGATTAATTGGTAGGCCTCTAAGTAGTAGAGGTGTTGGCTATTGATGACTATCTCCATTATTTTGGAGAGGACAGAGGTGATGGCAATTGGTTGGTAGTGTGACGGTAGACTTCTATCACACTTTTTTGAAATAGAATGGATAAGATTGCTTCCGTGCATTGGGATAAGTACCAGATATGTATAATAAATTATAGACATAATGCAGGATGGATGTCAGCTCTGATGCACAATGCTTGAAAATAATTAAAGAGATGCCTTCAGGATCAGAAGATTTTTTAATATCCAAGTTATTTGGTAGTTTTCTGGTGACTTTTTGTCAAAAAACTATAGGAGGCATATGGTGCTTGGGTTCTGGTATGGTAGGAAGTGATTTCCCTTGGGCATCTGTGCAGACGTTTGAGGAAAACAGTGATGTCAGGAGATCAGCTTTATCTTTGGGTGAAGTAACAGTGGTGCCATTAGGATGAGAGAGAGAGAGAGAGGTGGAAGTGTAGGAGACCAGAAATTGCATCCGACGACCTTAGAAAGTGACCAGAAGGTGTGGCTTCCATTTGAACAGGAGGCAAGTTTTCTGCTAGTGGTCTCTATGAAATCAGATATGGATCTGCTGATCACTGATTTTCATATGCAGCATGCTTTTCTTTATATATCTGGTCCACACACAAAAGGCCACAAGACCTATAGCACACTAGTGGTGTGGGCAAGAAGAATAGAAGAAAGGAGTGGTCTATTCACATTTTGCATGAACAGCTGAAGGTTGTAATCATTGGGGAAGACTGTTCAAAAGGACAGAAGTAGATGGAATAAAAGATGAGGCAGTGAAGTTGGTTTGGTGGGTTTTAAGATTGGTGAAAGGGTGTTGGTTAGTAGTGGCTCTTGTTTTAATGATTTTGGAGGAAAGTGGAGGAATAATAGTGACCAATTCAGCAGAGCACTGTCCATGAAAGCATCTGTAGAAAGATAATTAATTAGCCAGATTGCCCTCTTTTGGATAGAATCGGACAATCTTAGAGAAAATTGTGGTGCACCAATCCAAATATTGGAGCAATATTCCATGGCTGGGTAGATTTGGGCTTAGTACAGAGTTAGCAGCTGTGAAGGTGCGAAGCAGTATCTTATGCAAAAAAGTACACCGAGTTTTTGGCAGCTGCAGAAGATATAGTTGAAATAGGGTTGTGCCAGTGCCAGGAAAGAATGGAGGTGCAAGTCAGTCCAAGAAGAGAAATCTGATTGTGTTTGGATATCTCAGTATTACTGGAGGTAAGTAGGAGGGATGTGAGCGCTTTTTTGCAAGAAATCAGACAGCACTGAGTTTTGGTGGCATTAAAGTTTACAAGGTTGTCCTTGCCCCATTGAGATATAGCTAAGAGATCTGAGTTCAGGTCCTTGGTCATGGTAGATCTTGAGGAGTCTAATACTTGAGCACTAACAGATTTGTCAAAAGAAAAGGAGGAATGCAGTGTACTGTTGTCAGAAAAGCTATGGATAGGATTGGAAGTCTGTGAGAACATGCCATTTATATACAAGAGGAAGAGAGTGAGCGAAAGAACAAAACCTTGGGTACTCCTGCATTGGTTGGGAAATCTGAGGAGAGTAAGCTGTCTACCCCATGACACGCAGTGAGTGACTAATGAGAAAGTTGATGATCCAGTTGCAGAGTGGGGAAGGCAGACCATAGGATGCAGTTTGGTGAGCAGGCCCCTGTCCAAACCCAACCAAATGCTTTTGAAATGTCAAGAGCAACCATGTGAGTTTCTTCAAATTTCTCCATGGCTCGAATCCAGATGTCAGTGGTGAAAGTATGAAGATCAGCTGTAGATCATGAGTGGCAGAATCCATACATCTGGTCACTGATTAGTTGGTTATTGATGACCTTCTCCATAATTTTTGAGAGAACAGAAATGAGAGCAACTAGATTGTAGTTTGTTGGTTGACTTTTATCACCTTTCTTTGGTATGAGCTGGATGTGGACCTATTTCCATGTTGTCGGGTAGATGCCAGATGAATAGGATAGATTGAAGAGGCGATACAGGATAGGTGTTAGTTCTGGGGTACAAATTTTTAACACAATAGGTGGGATACCATCAGGACCAAATGCCTTGCTTTTGTTCAGGTTGTTCGGATTTCCTTTTGTCGGAAGACATGAAGGGAGCCATTCTTTGTGGAGTGGAGGGAACTTTGCTAGGGTCATCAATGCAGGAATTGAAAGAGAAGAATGATGCAAGTAAGTTGGCCTTGTCTTTTGATGATGTGACTACAGTACCATCTGGATGTGAGAGTTGTGGAAATCTGGGTGGGCAGAAATTGCACCCAATGGCCTTGGCAAGGAACCAGAAGGAGTGACTGCCATTTGGTCAGGAGGCAAATTTGCAGCATATGTCCCTTTCAAAGTCTGACTTGGACTTGATGATTCTTTTACAACTGTTGCAGGCTGCAGTGTAGGCAGAGAGGACAGCTGGAGTTTTGGTCTTGAGCCAATTGTGGTAAGCAGAGGTTTTTTCTTTTACAGCACCGGCACACCTTTTTGAGAACCAAGGTTGGATGGTGGCTGAGAGTTTGCACTAGAATAGGGGATGAAAGCATGCATTCCTGTGAGGATGATTTCTGTTATTTGCTTTGAGCAGGTTTGGATCAGAAGAACTGAAGCATTAGTAGTCAGACCATGGGAACGAAAACAGAAGTCACGGAGGTCCTCCCATTTGGCACCCTTGTAGTACCAAAGGACACGAAACTGTGAAACTGTGTAGGTTGTTCTGCAGCAAAAGAGACTTGTATGAGGTTGTGGTCTGAATTTCCAAGAGGTGAACCAACAACCACATTATACCTGGAAGAGGAGCTTGTTAGGAAGAGGTCAAGTTTCCTGGCAAATTGCAGGGAGTTGTCTGGTATTCTGGTGGGAAGATTAATGATCTGAGATAGATCATTGCTGATGGCAAACTACTCAACATCCCTGCCTGCTTGATCAGTGAAACTGGAGAAAGAGAGTCAATATGAGCTGTGGACATTGAAGTCCATAAGAAGGATGACCTCACTGTTGGGGTACGTAGAGCACAGAAGGTCGAGCTTTAGAGAGAAAGTTGCAGCGGTCAGAGTGGTGGATGGTTTGGAGAGAATATGAAACAAAATTTTGTTGATTTGAGAAATGACTTGGAAATAATGGAAAATGATTGATTATTGGGTGCAATTAAAAAGAAGAGGAAATATTGAAAACAGGAATGCCATTCCTGAAACCTTTTGTTGTTTAAAAAAAACTAGCGATGGCTATATTATCAATTTTCTCCTCTACATATGTTTGTGAGTCATTACTTTTTTAAATGAATTTTATAAAAGACAGTTTAACAGTTGTTATTATTCACATCACGTATACAAATTATACATATTATACTATTCAACTTGTATAATTATGACAATATTTCACAATACAATTCGATGCACAGCACAATGTTACAAAATAAAATTCAAGTATTACTATCATATTCTGTTGGTACTAACACTTATTTTGGCTATTATTTTATTATGGTTAATAAAAAGTTTTCTCATATATGCAAGTAGAATATAATATATTTCAAATGGTTTCATAGTTATGATAAGTAACTGGTTTAAAGTAATGTAAGTTAGTTAATGCAAATATGTGTAACCAAGGGCCGTGACCATACTGGTTACTAGAAAAGTAATTAGCTCAAAACAGATACTGAGAGTCCGGGGACCGCATCAGTTTAAGAAATAGAATGACTGATGAATCTAGTTCCACATGTGTATTACTAAAAGTAATAAAATATGAACCTGATATAAAGCATTTGGCATCTAATGTACAATTGCATAAATCTCATCAATAAATTGATATATTGATATTGATAAATTAATAAATTGATAATAGGTTGATATTGATTTGTATACGACAATGTGTATGTCAAATTATGAGTTCATTATTATAAAATTCTATGTTAATTTTTAAACTTGTCTCAATAAAATTCTGCAATTAATTTTGTATTAATTAATGTGAATGTTAATTAATTAATTAGTGTTGTATTAATAGTTGCTGCCGTGCCCGGCACTTCAGCAACTTCATTTGTAAACTTTTGGCACGCGGAAATAAAAAGGTTCGCCACCACTGGACTATATAACAAAAAATGTGAAGGCCTGCTCATATTCATCACATAAACAGAAATGATCATCTAAAACTTTCCCAATTTGGGAAGGCATCCTGTTGAATTAAGTTACAGAACATGCTATAATTTTCAACTGTTATTCTACATTATTTTGTCTCTTTAAATGAATGCACTAAAAATGGTCAAAATTTTCACCCTCTTTTCAGAGGGTGAAAATTTTGCTTATATTAGATATAATTTATTTCTATCATAAGTGAATTCTTATATATTTAACTGCTTACAGTTAAAGTAATTCACAAGGTTAATGCCAGATCAACTTATATTTCCTTGTGGAGGATGAAATAACAATCAAATTAAAGAATGTGAAAACAGAAAGAAAAATTAGTATTTGATATATATTATTTTGTCTTTATATTTTATTACTTCTTGTTATAATAGCTTACTGAACTCACCTTTTTAAATTATATAAAAAACAAAATTTAGTATGATATGAAATTTAGGAGAACATAAATATTGGAAATAAATTTAAATAAACTGACCTTTTTTAAAAGAGTATGAACACCTGACAACTTGGATATTTGTAGACGACGTCCTCTCAAAGTGCCAGAAATTTTTCCACTAAATTCAGTTATGGCAGACATATTAGTTGCAAGGCTATCCATTTCTTCTTCCATCTTCTTAAAGTCATTTTTCATCTGTTTTTACATGACAGACATATGCATCAATTAGGTATTCTGTTTCTGTTAATAGCAATATCTATAATAATAAACTACATTAAAAAAACACTTAAATTATAACTAAAAACTAAATATATCAAATAATATTAAAGTTCACACTGGTAACAGGTCATTATTATAAAACTCCTGATATGTACACTAAGGGGAGGAAGAAGATTCTATAGAAGTAATAATATAAACTCTTCATAGAGTACTAACTTCCTGTCAACAAATTAGTTTAAAACAGGGCCTGGGCTAGGCTGGATGTCACCCACCTACCGCATAACTTCGGGGTTTTACTGCATATATAATAAATAGTTATATAATAGTTATATAATATATATATATATATATATATATATATATATATATAAACTGAAGTGTTTTTAGGGCAAATGACTAAAACACCAGAGTAAGAAGAATCCATAATAGTAACCTAAAGCTCAGCTGCATAACAACCTGTATTCAAAAAGGATCACTGAAGGCAGATGACTAAAACACCTCATCTAAATTTACTGTGCTTCTACTAAAATCATTATTAAAATATTCAAAATTTATGATAAAAAAATACCAATCAACTCTTCCAACATATCAAGCAAACTACTATATCTCCCAATAATATTCGTTCTTCTTTAAATGCTTCATCTCTATATACTAATGTTGATGTACCAAAACCCTCGACATTGTCCACACCCTGCTTATTAATGACCAATCCTTATTGGAACATACAAAATTATATCCTACTGATATCCTCTCTCTAAGACTACTAATCTCAGCAATTCGCTTTAAATACAATGACCAATTATATGAACAAATTTTTGGTCTTCCCATGGGACAGAACATTAGCAGTATACTAGCTGAACTTTTTCTTGCCTATATGGAAACTTAATTCTTACTCCCCCTTTGTGCTGATTAACATCACTTATTATGGTAGATACATGTTTCCAATGCATGGACAATGTACATGCATTGGAAACATGGATGCTATACAACAGTTAGTCCATTCATTACATACCTTTAGCCCCAGATTAAAAGTCTCAGTTGAATATGAAGAAAACAAAACCATAAACTTCTTGAATTTAACTCTCATTAGGTTTGATCATCATATCAAAGTATACCATAAACATTGGAAATTATTTGCATTTCACCCCTATCACCCTTACCGTGATATTTATTAACACAATTCATTAACGCTTACAAATATTCATCTTCTGACACTGCTCTAAACCACGAAATTACTCATCTGAACGATATGCAAGCAAAAACTTGACTGACTTGTCTGTTTCTTACTTGGGAAATGGAGTAAAAAACCAGGTTTATATTTAAAATAACTTGGTATCTTTAACATATATATTATACCCAAGGTAAAAAACTTTCTACATCTGTCTCTCATCCTGAGATTTTTATTTAATAAGGTCAAAGCACCTTATGGTAACTTGTGTTGGTAAAATATTTATAAGCCCTGTATTACTTAAAACTTGGTATTTCTTAGCCTGGCTCCCACTGTTGAGAACTCAATAAAGGTCTGGGTAGTGGCCCCTTGCCTTTAATACATAGCATCATACATCTCCTCCAGGAGATGTGCTTTGCATTGAGGGTAAATATTAAGAATAGTGATCAGAGCTTATTCTACCTTTACCATGAGTTTGCCTTGGACTTGCACTATGTGCAGGATCAGCTATACTTGCAACACTTGCAGGCGCAAACTTGATTGACTTGTCTGTTTGCTTACTTGGGATATGGATAAAAAACCAGGTTTTTATTTAAAATAACTTGGTATCTTTAACATATATATTATACCCAAGGTAAAAAAACTTTCTACATATATATATAGTCATACCCCGACTTATGCGAATCCAGAGTTACGCAGTTTCTTATATGTACGTATTCTCGTCCCGCTTCAAGCCTCACCACTAGTCATATCTTTCAGGCGCCAGTTGCATTCGTCAGTGTAGCACATGCTGTTAACAAGCACTAACGTGTTTCGTGCGGTCTCCATTCATACAGGATTTTTATAGTCTACAAACCTTGCGATTGTTTAGTGTTATGTTCTTGATAAAAATTTTATCACATAAAAAATAATAATGTCATCCAAAAGAAGCAAGTCCGATTCTTCTACGGCTAGCAAGAAAAGAAAAACATTGACTTTGGAAACAAAACTCAACATTATTAAGGATTTTGAATGCGGAATGAAAATTTGTCAGCTAGCAAAGAAGTTCGATCTACAGGAATCCACAGTAAGAACAATCATAAAAGAAAGGTTTACAGATTTTGGAGGACATAGATTCTAATGAGGAATGAATTGTAGCCACAAGGCAAGGAATAAAAAAATCATTAGTTTGCTATGAAGAAATTTTGTGTGACAAGAAAAAGACATTATGCCGTCAGACGAATCTATTCGATTTTATGAAACCATCGACATCGAAATAACTTTCTTTTTTTTATGTACGAAAAACTACAATCATGATTATATTTTTAAAAAATATAGGTGTTTTTGTAAACCTTTGGTCTCAATTGTATGTTTGTATATATATAAATTACGTGCAAAATTATACCCCGAGTTATGCGAATTCGACTTACGCGCTTTTTGTTGGTCCCACCTACCGCATAACTTCGGGGTTTTACTGTATATATAATAAATAGTTATATAATATATATATATATAACTGGTATAATCACAACTGACTAAATTGAAGTGTTTTTAGGGCAGATGACTAAAACACCAGAGTAAGAAGAATCCATAATAGTAACCTAAAGCTGAGCTGCATAACAACCTGTATTAAAAAAGGATCACTGAAGGCAGATGACTAAAACACCAGAGTAAGAAGAATCCATAATAGTAACTTAAAACTCAGCTGCATAAACCTGTATTCAAAAAGTATCACGGACGTATAAGAAGGCGCTTTAGCAGCAAGCATACTATTTTGATGCTCACATATTTTAAGTTGCCAAGTAGGTTTTTTCTTGTGAATTAAAATTTAAAGTGTATCAGTGAATTTCGTTCTTCAAGCTAAACATATTGATGTAAAAACTGTAAGTATCTGTTAAGTAATAAGTAAATTATAAGTATTTAAAGTTTGAAGTATACATTGGTCAACTACACGAGAGGAGAACAAAGGAAGTCGCCATTTTAGCAGTCACAGTAAGATCGTCAAAACTAGAAATACGAAGTACTACAAATGCGAGGAAGACTTAATGGGGGAAAGAAACTACACAACATGCAGGAAATGCCAGATAAATATGCATTTTCTATGTTCGAGATTATCCGAGGCCACTTGACAGCGAAAATCGAACGTGAAGCGTGATGAGTGGAAGTGCCCACATTGTAGAGAAAACAAAGGGATGTCACCTTCAACTGCAGGCAGGAAAGCCAACCCAGAAAACTACCGCAGGCGGTAAACAGCTAACACAGCAATCAACAGCATAGGAAATGAAAAACAAAGAATACAACAACGGAAACCCAGGTGAGCCAACTTTGAATGCATTACTAGAAAACAGATTACAAAACCTAAAAGACTGCTTAATCAATTTTGTTGGAGAACTATTTGAAAAACATACTGTACAAATTACAAAAAAATTCAACCAACACAAGGAATTTATTAAATTCAATAATAGCTGGGTAGAAGATGTATTACAGACCGTTAGAGAAATTAATAACTGCATTAAAGAGCTAACATTAATTAAAGAGACAACGGAACTATGACAAGAACTAACTCTTTAAAACAACACTATGAACTCTTAAACTAACAGCAGTATAAAATGATCTCCTCATAGATGGTCTCCCAGAAATTGCTAAGGAACATTTAAAAGACATGGTAATTCAATTAAGACAGAAAACTGACGCTCCCATAGAATCAAAAGATATCCAGTCGGTACATCAATTACCACAAAAAAGGAAAAGAGAAAGTAATCTCCATCCTCCTCCCATCGTGGTGCAACTCACTAACCGCCCAACAAAAATTACCTTTATAAAAGCCAGCAGGATTAAAAAATCAATATTCAAGGATGTCTGAATTGAGCCCACGACAATACCCCAATTTACTTCTCCGAATACTTAACACTATCAGAAACTATTCTACCAAACAAGGAAAGTAAAAACAGAAAAAAATGACCAATTATATGGATTAGAGACAGCAAAATACACCTTAAAAAGACACAAGATGCAAAACCAATCCAAATAAAATCCGTAGAAAATCTCAACAGGCTGCCACATTAAAAGGAACATTGACAACTCAATAAAGAAGGGAACAGCACACCAACCTGCACGAATGCAGACCACCAAGCAGATGTAATCATCCCGGAACATGCCAACTGCCACATTCTGAAATCTATAACAGAATGGAAACAAGTGACTACCCTCCAAAAAAAAGGATTATCTATTCTCCACATCAACATCAGGAGCATTCAAAAATACTGTCTGACCGTGCAAGCTTATCTGAAGGAAGATATAGACAACGTAGACATTTTAATATGGACTGAAATATCTACAACAAACGAAGAGGCAACCATCTACCAAATGCCAAACTTCCAACAAGACAAACACTGCAGACAAACTAAATTAGAATTTGCAGAAAACATACGCATCAAAATCATAAACATCAAACAAGAAAACTCCTTGATATAAACGCAATATACAGACCACCCAACTTAAGCACTATAAAATTTCTAGATGAATTAAACAGATGGCTTTCAGCCACGGAAGAAGGCGCCTCAGAATACTCGATAATAATAGGTGACATGAATATAAACATTAGGAACATAAATAACAACACAGAACAACACCTAGACCTCTTATCAGCATATAACATAACCCCATCCATACAGTAATATACATGAGAAGAGACATAATAAATTTAGTTTAATCCTTTATCCAAGTGTGAGCAAACAAAGTTTGCGTCTGAAAGTATCTTCAGGACTGGGTTAAGATGAATTTGTTTGCTCACACTTGGATAAAGGATTAAACTAAATTTATTATACTCTAACCAAGTGGAAAATAAACTTTTAACATCTTTCTCTAAATCCAGAGTAAATTATTAAAAAAGGGTGGCACACCAATTGGCAATTCCTATAGGTAGAGATGACCTACTAATGCTTCTGCCTGATATCTCCACTTGGGCCTGGCTCCCACTGAAGAGACCTCAATAAAGGTCGAAACTAGTCTGGGTAGTGGCCCTTCCCTTAATGCATAACATTAGACATATCCGCAAGGAGATGTGTTTTGCATTATAGGAGATACTGAGATAGGAGTGTTGGTAGCTTGCTCCACCTTTGCAACGAGTTGCCCTGGTGTTGTACCATCTTAACCCAGTCCTGAAGATACTTTCAGGCGCAAACTTTGTTTGCTCACACTTGGATAAAGGATTAAACTAAATTTATTATACTCTAACCAAGTGGAAAATAAACTTTTAACATGAGAAGAGACAGTTGGAAATACAACCACCTCATCCTGCATTGACCACATAAATATATGCCCCCCCCCCCAAACAGCCACCATAACGTGCAAACTGGAAGACCATTATTTCACAGCATTACAATTACACACTGAACAAGAACCCTTAAAACTTACTGAGACTACAACAGTATAATAGCATCCTAAACAAAACAATAGTAAACGACGAAATCAGAAAAACAGACTGGATGCAGATAGCATCTTTAGACTCTGCTGACGCTGTATATAATAATCTTAAATTTGCATTTAATAAAATATATAACAAACCATTAACAAAAAATAAAAATACACTCCCAAACTAAACAGAATCCATGGATAACAGAACAATATATTAATAGACATACAAAGAAAAGATGTCCTACGGAAACAAATTAAGAAGTCACTTAAGAATACCATTTTACAAGCTGAATACAAAAGAAAACGGAATCTCTTAACAACATAGATTAGAACGACAAAAAGAAACTATTACAGAAACAAATTAACAACAGCTCAGAACGACATAAAGGAAACCTGTCACCTGATTAATGAAATGTTGGACAATACACACAGAGCCACTGCCTCAGAAACAATAAAGCACAGCTTTGCTTGCAACCCCCAAATCCCTCAAACAGTTGGGAAAAAACTAATCAGTACTTCGTGAACTCTGTCCAAAAACTACAGGAAACAATCTCTCCTCACACAAAGAAACATTTTCCACTAGGTCCATGAGCAACCCAGTCAATGTGGTTCCCCCACAATAACAAAAGAAGAACTATCACTTGCAATTCAACAAATTAACCCTAACAAAGGACCAGGAATAGACCGAATCAGACCAAAAGACATCAAGAAACACTCAACCAACCTATGTCCAGTTATACTAAAACTGCTAAATAAAATCTTCGAAATGGAGCACATACCTGAAACATTAAAGACGGCATTAATCATTTCCATACATAAACATGGAAAAAGAAACATAAGTAATTACAAACCCATTGCCACATTGTCTGTAATCAACCAAATCATGGAGCGCATCATGCAATGCAAACTCTCCACATACGTTGAAAAATTCCAAATCATCCCCAAAGCACAATATAGCTTTCAAAAAAATAAAGGAACAGCGACACTCCTGGAAGATTTCACAGAGCTAATAAACGCTTCATTGGATAAAAACAGAATAGTTTTTATCCAATGAAGTTGGATAAAACTTGTTTTATCCAACTTCATTGGATAAAACAATATTAGTTGTTTTCATTGACCTAACAAAAGCATTTGACACACTAACACACAAAACCTTGTTAATGAAACTAACACATATTGGAATCAGAGGTCGTCTACTCCAGTGGTTTAAAACATATATGGAAAACAGGAAGCACATCACATGTATAGGATCAGCGTACAGCAAAGAGGTACCGGTAACCTGTGGAGTAACACAAGGAGCTGTTCTATCTCTCATTATATTTAACATATACACACACGAGATAAGCCATATTCCCCTAAAAAATAAAATCTTCCAATATGCAGATGACACAGCCATAGTATCCATTTACAATGCAAATATCGCTTGCACAAATATGCAACACAACATCAATCAAATCACCAATTGGTTAACCAAAAACAGCATATATATAAACCCTGGAAAACAAAGTTAATGATATTCAAAAATCCCCAAACCCTACCCAAAGAAACTAAATATCTCACTATCCAACATCCATCCTCCTATACACAAAGTGCTGATCCTAAAACCACAACCATCACACAGGTGAAAACAACATGCTATCTGACTTCACTTCGATGCTGATCAAAGTTGGAATAGCCATATAAACTACCTACACAGCAAACTGAGAATAATAGCAAGCAAACTATATAGATTAAAAGACATTGCCCCCAACACACACAAAAATATTAATCTATAAAGCATTATGTGAAAACATTTTAAGATACACAATCACATCATACGCATTCTGCACAGACTACATATTTAACAGGTTACAATGGTTGCAAATTAAAATGGAAATCTGGGAACAACCCACACTTATGTGCAGGCTGCATTGACAGAACACAAAATATTTAAGGTCAAACACTTACGCCACTACACACTCATGCTAAAACATTACTTCAGTCCAACCTATAGAGTAACTAGAACAATATATCAGATAAGACCACAGTCAACAAAATGCATAGCATATAAGTGCAATAATCACTATGGCAAAGCCACCTCAAACTTCTACATACCTGACATGACAAACAAACTGCTGTTTGATGACAGAAACCTAGGGACCTACAAAAGGCACTATATAAATATTATAGCAAGAATGAAAATTAGAGAAATTCCTCCTTCTCTCACTCTCTCTCACACACACACACACAGACACAGACTAAACCTATAACAAAGCCCTCTCAAAAAACACCATTACAAGGACAAAAACACACCATGTCTAAATCCAACCCCACT
The DNA here is from genome assembly GCF_054136105.1 of Typopeltis vanoorti. NCBI lineage: Eukaryota > Metazoa > Arthropoda > Arachnida > Uropygi > Thelyphonidae > Typopeltis > Typopeltis vanoorti. The sequence continues at coordinate 6,454,926 of NC_143553.1, forward strand.
TGCAAAAAAAGTTAAACCGTGCACAAGCAGTAGTAGTCTTCCAAGCACATACCTATCCAGTAAAATCAACACATGGATTGCGACAGGTATAGAAACAAAACCACGAAACCACCGCCATCTATTATCTTCCTCAGATAAGCTCTGCAATGCTTTGATGAAGAAATCAGAAATGCCACCCAAAGAAACAAGTCAATATTTTAATCAATTTAATAAAAAGTGAATCATTGTAAATTTAAAAGAATCATTGTAAATATGTATGTGAAAAAAGATGTAAAACACATTGTTAATATCGTTATTTATGCAATTTAAATAAGATATGTTCCTAGCTGAAAAAAAAAATAAAAAATCGTATAGATTGATAATCGTGTAATCTATCCTGTGTAACTGAACTATAATTGATCGTAAACTATTACTAAAATCATTATTACTACTAATAACACACAAATTGTTGTAGTATATGACTTGCGCACTGTACAAGGTATGAGATAAATTGGAATCAGAATTGAACCATATGTGAAAAATTGTAGTATTATCTCTTAAACTGTATGCAATTATATTAAATTATATGTAAAGGGTGTCCCAAAATTCACGCAAGATTTAAATTTAGCGCCATTTGTGCGGTAAAGTGTTGCCAACGAGATAAAAAAGAGAGCGTGACAGCTGACAGTTCAGGGTTATTAAAAATGGAGCGCTACATGAAAGAACAACGCATTTTCATTGTTGAGCAATATTTTAAAAATATGACGGTTTGGCAGCTACAGTTCACAATTTTCGTACAAAATATGGTCGGAATAGTGATTTAACTTCATCAACTGTGAAAAGATTAATTAAAAAATTCAAGGAAACAGGATCAATTAGTGATCTTATACACTCTGGCCGTCCTTCAACAGAAAACATCGAAGCAGTTCGTGAGAGTGTTGCTGAGAGTCCAGGAACATCAATTTGGCACCGTGGTCTTGAATTGGGCATTTCAAGAAGCTCTCTACAGCGTATTCTCATGAAAGATTTGCATCTTTATGCTTGCAAAGTTCAACTGACTCAAGAACTGAAGCCTACTGAGTACACACAGCGAAGAGAGTTCGTTGAGTGGATTATGGAACAACAACAAGTGGATGCTTATTTTTCGAACAAAATCATCTTCAGCAATGAGGCTCATTTTCATCTTGATGGCTTCGTTAAACAACAAAATTGTCGCATTTGGGGTTCAGAAAATCCACGGGTGATTGTTGAGAAACAAATGCATCCACAACATGTCACTGTTTGGTGTAGATTTTGGGCTGGAGGCATCATCGGTACATTCTTCTTCGAAAATGCGGCTGGTAAGGCAATAACAGTTAATGGTGCTCGCTATCGCGACATGATAATCCAGTTTTTTGTGCCTAAATTGCAAGATATGGATGTGGACGACATGTGGTTTCAACAAGATGGTGCCACATGCAATACAGCCTGAGAAACAATTCAATTACTGCATGAGTCATTTCCTGGTCGTGTAATTTCCCGTTTTGGTGATCAGAATTGGCCGCCCTGATCATGTGACTTAACGCCGTTGGACTTTTTTCTTTGGGGTTTTTTGAAGTCTAAGGTTTATGCCAATAAGCCCACGACCGCCCATGCCTTGAAGGAGGAAATTAAGCACTGTATCAACAAAATTAAGCCACATTTATGCAAAACGGTCATGGAAAATTTCAACAAAAAAAGTGCATATGTGCCAGCAAAGCCGTGGAGGCCATTTACCCAATATGCTATTCCATGCATAACCCTATACTGTATACTTTATGAATCAATAAGAAATTACAATTTTTAATTAAAAACCTGTGTTTTCTATCAAAATTACTTCTTGCATGAATTTTGGGACACCCTGTATTATAAAATAAGTGTATTATATGTATTATATAAATTGTATGTATATGTATGTAATTTAATTGACAGATAATAAAGTATTATTTGACATTAAAAAAAAAAAAAATTATCATGTGACACCTCCAGGGAGTCCAAAGATTCATCAAGGAAGGGCACCTACTCTACAGCTCTCCATCTCCACCAGTCCATTCTCACCAACTACAGTGAACTGCAACTACCATCATTCACACCAGTGCCATCTACTGCCCACCACCACAACTAGTATTTTCACAGACAATCACAAACATCCATGCCCACAGTGGGATTCGAACCCACAGCCTTTTGGCTGGAGAGCAGATACGCTAACTGCTTTGCCAACCACGCCGGCAATAGTTTATTAATAAGAAAGGATGGTCTGTTTTATTAACTTGAGTAAACCTTGTTCGATAGTCATCATAATCCAGCCCCATAGGATATATTATTATTATTATTTTACACCTCCATGGAGTCCAAAGACTCATCGAGGGAGGGCAGCTGTTCTACAACTGTCTCCACGATTCAATCCACCAACTGACCACAACTACACCAACGCCATCTACCGCCAACCACCACTAGAATTTCCAAAGACAATCACAAACATCGATGCCCACGGTGGGATTCGAACCCGCAGCCTTTTGGCTGGAGAGCAGATATGCTAAAAACTCAGGCTGGCAAAAATAACCTTTCGCAGTCAACTCTAAATTAAGAATGTTTTCTTGTATTATGGCTATAAATACAATATTTTAGAGATCTTTTCACAAAAAATGCAGTACACCTACCAATAAACTGTTTTCATATCTTTTTGGTTAACTGCCTCTAACAGGTAGAACTAAGTCCATCAAGATAAAAACTGTAACATCAGCTGAAGGAAGATTAGATGTCACGTAATTCACTCAGTTCATAATCCTGTGTGAATGAGTGTTTGAAGCAGGGTCTGCAAGTCCTGACTTACCATAATGGTGGTAACAAATTATTATTATTATTCAGGCCTCCATGGAGTCAAAAGACTCACTGCAGGAGGTCCTTCCTAAGAAACACAAAGTCTATCAAGACTCATCGTGGGAGGTCCCTCTTAGGAAACACAAAGTCTATCATACCACCCCTTAAACTCTTTGACCGTTCTCACGCTCACCGCTCTATCAAGCAATGCATTCCATGGTTCAACTACCCTCCATGAGAAACCACTCCTCACCCTCTTGCTCACAGTTTCCTTCAGTAATTTCCAGGGATGGCCCCTTGTCATCACTCCTTCACACTGTTTGACCAAGCAAAAGAACTCCTCAGTGTCAACCCAGTAATCACCTCTCAACAGCTTAAAAGCCTCAATCATATCACCTCTCCTTCTTCTATCCACAAAACTCTGCAGTCCACTTTCCTTCAGCCGATCCTCATAACTAACACTGAACAATCGTGAAACCATCTTTGTTATCTGCCTTTGTACCTTTTCCAGAGTTAATTTATCCCCCTTCAAATCCAGGGGACCAAATCTGTGAACAATAGTCTAAGTGTGGTCAGATCAGAGTCTTATACAACAGAATGATAACTCTTATCTCTGCTGGTCAGTGCCCTTCTCATTATTGCAGCAATCCTCTGTGTGACCTTCACGACCTTTGCAATATGTCCCCTAAATTGCAAAAAAAATACACAACACACTCAAGGTAAAGAAAAAAAAAAAAGCATTCATTGGTATCCACCATATTCAATTTCCTATGCTCCAAGGTTCAAGTTCTGTGTGTGGTGACTCATGCCAATCAACAGTATGCATTTGTTGTTGTTGGCAAAGACTTCTAAAGCCTGTACAAATTCATTGCATACAGCTAGTGAGCCAATGACATGATAGAACCACCTTGCACTGGCTTGCTTGAGTAGACTGTTAAAGGTTCAAAAATTTTGCAATGGCCAGTGGCATTTTGGCAATAAGCTTAATAATGACACATACTAGCTTATCGCCAGGAAAATTGAGTGGAAGCACTTATTTTGGCACCCTTTGTGCTTACTTTTCCCCGCCTCCTTCCCTGTGTTGCAGCCTATGTTGGGATTATCTCCTCTACAAATTTTACAGGAATATTATTTTTCAACAAACATCACCTTAATTTTTCCTATGCCAATTCTTAAGGAATGGCATTCCCTTGATCAACATTTGTGAAAGATTTTGTGTTTCTAGAATTTTCATGTACTTAATAAAAGGACATGGGGACTGCAGCATGCCTGATACCATTTACACTATGACTGTCTGTAACACTATGGCTCACTGTCTGAGCAATTCTCCATTGGATTTGACTTAAAAACATAACTTGACAGCAACCTGGACATGAGGAGCAAGCCACAAAAACATGTCCAGCAGATATCAGCAACCATTCAATGATGAAGAAAAATACGAATTCCTATTTTCTTTTAATGAACAACAAATTTCATCTATTTTATTTTATTTTTGAATTTATTTTTATGATATGTAAATGAAGTACGTATGCTTATTTAGGAGGATATACAAAGTCTAACAGAATTCCCCCCCCACACACACACACACCAGACAAAACACACTGTTTCAATGTTCCTTCCATTTGGTATCACAGGATTGCAACTCTTCTGATAGCATGTTTATGGCCCCTATCATAGCTCTTTGGATGTTTTTTACAGTCTTGAAATCGGTACCTTTCATCTTGTTCTTGAGCTTGGCAAAAAGAAAAAGTAACGAGGAGACAACTCAGGTGAGTACGGTGCTGTTCCAACACTGGAATACGTTTTTTGGTTAAATATTAATGAAATGACAGTGCAGAATGAAAAGGCACACTGTTGTGATGCAAGATCAAATCATTCGCAATATCTAAATGCACCCATAAAAAAAGGTAGGTTTTCACAACCATTCAAGAATTTCTTTATAGTAAAACTGATTGACAGTTGCTCCAAAAGGTAAAGATTCTCGGTGGACAATGCCATGGATATCGAAAAGATGACAATCATTATTTTTGTTTTGGACTTGCATATGCCCACCTTCATCGATCTTGGAAAATGTTTCATATGCCACTTCGAACTTTGGCATTTCATTTGGGGATCATACTCTAAAAAAACCAGTTCTCATCTCCACTAATAACAATCGAACAAATTGGTTTGATTTTGCTTCTCCATCTTCATGATGAACATACCAGACATACATACATACAATTACTAAAAAAACAATAATTCAATTGGTGTTTACCCTACCAAAAAGAAACTGGTAATAATGGAAAGAGCTGGAAACACTCTAACATACTATGCCCATCATCAGTTTAGCAGTGCTGCCAATTGTCTCGATAAAAAAAAACTCATTACTTTTCTGCTAAAACTTTTATATATATATATATATACATATACACTACTATATTAATCACATTAAAAAATAAAAATTAACCATAAATAATTTTTCAGATTCTCATACTAAAAATTTTGAAACAAGAGTGATCTAAAAGTTTTTTTAAAATGTGAAGTGAAAACTTCTTCTGCAGCTAGTCCCACTTAAGTAGGGTCGCTGTTTGTAGTGAGTCTACTCCACAACCTCCTGTCTTGGGTTGTAGCCACATCCAAGTTCTTCATCCTTGAGTCATCCCCCCGCCATCTCCCTCCATCTCTTCTTTGGCTGTGCAAGCTTCCTCCTCCCCTGCACATCCATCTGCATGCCCTTTCTTCCCACATATTCTTCCTACTTCCTCATCACATGACCAAACCATCTCAACCTTGTCTCCTGTATCTTTGCTCCTAAGTTTGTAACTTTCACTGTTCCCCTTACATAGTCATTTCTCAAATGATCCTTTCTGGTCACACTGCACATCCACCTAAGCATTCTCATCTCTGCTACCTCCATCCTGCTGATGTTATTTTTCCTCAGGACCACAGTTTCCATAGCATACATCATAGCTGGTCTCACTACTGTCCTGTACATTTTGCCATTTAGATTGATCGGCTCCCTCTTATCGCATAGCACTCCAGCCATCTCTCTCCAGTTCCTCCATCCTGCTTGTATACTGCAACCCACTTCCTTCTCAGCCTCACCATCCTCTTATATTGTTGAATCTAAGTATCTAAAGTCACTGACCTTCCTGATGACTTTTCCTTCCAACTCCAGATCTGTCTCCTGGCTGCCATCCACTTTGCAACACATATACTCTGTCTTACTTCTGCTCAGTCTGATACATCTCTCTTCTAGTACTTTCCTCCAACTTTCCAGTTTAGTTGCCACTTCTTATCTTGATTCTATACACAGCACGATGTCATCTGCATACAACATAGTCCAAGGTACATCTCCTCTGACCTCCTCCTCCGTCACCACCTCCATCACAATATTAAACAGAAACAGACTTTATGCTGATCCCTGATGCAAGCCAACTGTCACTGGAAAACTTTCTGTCTCTCCCAGGCAGGTACGAACTCGTCTTCACATTTCTGTACATCTCCTACACCAGCCTGACATATTTCTTCGGTATCTTCTTCTCCCCAGACACCTCCAGACTTCTTGCCTTGGCACTCTATCATATGCTTTCTCCAGATCAATAAATACCAGATGTAGCTCCTGTTGCTTCTCTCGAAACTTTTCCATCATCTGTCGTAACCCAAAGATAGCATCTGTCGTCGATCGACCAGGCATGAAGTCAAATTGCTCCTTTGCAATCTCCACCTCCTTCCTGTCTTCCATCAAGAACCCTCTCTAGAACTTTCATTGTGTGGGACATCAACTTTATTTCTCTGTAATTCTTACAGTCTTGTGCATCCCCTTGACTCTTGTAGATGGGTGACAAGAGTACTTTCCCTCCATTTTTCGGGTATATTTTTCTGTTGACAAACTTTTATTAACAGGTCCCACAGCAGGTCAATTCCCTCTTCCCCTAGTGCCTTCCATGCCTCCACTGGGATCCTGTCAAGGCCCACCGATTTTCCATTCTTAATCCTCTTTATGGCCTCCTTCACTTCCACTCTACTAACGTTCTGCAACATCCCCTCATAAGGCTCCCCATCTTCTCTGTTAATCCTTGCATTTTCTTCATTCAAAAGCCCTTCAAAGTATATTCTCTAGCTCTTTCTTATATCCACATCCCCTCCTTAATACCCTTCCTCCAGAGTCTTTGATCTGCCTCACATGTACGATGCCCTTTGATGCCTCATTGCTATATTTTGCCAATCGATAAATCTTTCTCTGTCCTTCCTTTGTTTCAAATGAATCATAAAGGTCTTGATACCATGGCCTTCGCATGTGCAATAACTCTCTTGGTTTCTCGCTTTTTCTCTCTGTACTCCTCTCTGTCCTCTTCCACTCTTGACTCGTTCCACTTCTGCTTTGCCTTCCTCTTAGCCGTTACTGCTTCTTGTACATTATTATTCCACAAACAACCCTCTTTCTGCTCTCTAATCTTTCCGGATGTTTCACCAAGCACCTCAATTGCACAGCTTAGAATTGCTTTTGAATTATGTCTCCACCAATCTTGTACACTTTCTAGTCCATCTGAAATCCTCTCTAACACCTTCTCCCTAAAACGGTTCCTCACACTAATAATAATGATAAAAATATATAATAATATAATATATAATAATAAAAGTAATAATGATAGTAATGAAAATCAATGTGGAGCATCAAAGTCAATGGAACCAAATTTTGAATCTGCTGAACAACCAGTCAGTGAAGAAAAACCATCATGCCTGTCACTGAACAAAATAAATAATCTATCCCTCCCGGATTGTTGGAATGAAAAACAAGCAAGTATGGTTTCAAAATGATACAAATGGCTTGAAGTAAAAGAAGAAAAATCAGGATGTAAGAACTATTTAAAAGAAAATCACATCGATGTGTCCAAGGAATGGAATGCATATTTAGTAATCCCAAATGACAGGCAATAATAAAAATACTAGACAAGCTTCTCTATGAAAAAAAATTAGGAAATACAGCTCAGTTGTTGAGAATAGCGAAAGCCAGAGATAAGGCCTCGAAAGACATAACATCAGTCAAGCAGATAAAGGATGCCACAGGAGTAGTATTACAAGACGAGGACAAAATCAGAGGAAGATAGAAAGAATATTTCCAAAAACTACTACATGAGGAGAATCCAAGAGAGAGGTGCGAGGATGGAGAGGTAAATGAGAGACTGGTGCAAGACATAAGTAGAGAGGAAGGGGTTTGGGTACTGAGAAAAATGAAGAATGGAAAGGCTGTGGGAGCAGACCAGATACCTGGGGAAGTGTGGAAAAGTTTGGGCAGTGAGGGCGTGGATATGTTATGGGATCTGATGTGTAAAATAGCCCAACAGGAAAAGATACCAGAGGAATGGAGGAAAAGTATTCTTGTCCCAATCTACAAAGGAAGAGGAAATGTTTAAGACTGTGGCAACTATAGAGGAATCAAGCTGATGTCACACACATTAAAAATATGGGAAAGAGTAATTGAAGCAAGGTTACGGCAGGAACGAAAATTGGTGAGGAGCAGTTTGGATTTATGCCAGGAAGAGGGACAACGGATGCAATATTTGCGCTAAGACGATTGATGGAGAAATATAGAGAGGTGCAAGTGGATCTGCACATGGTGTTTATAGATCTGGAAAAGGCATACGACAGAGTGGCCAGGCAGGAGGTATATGAGGAAGAAGGGGGTGTCGGAGAAGTACGTGAGGTTGGTGAAGGAGATGTATGAGGGAACAGAAACTCAGGTCAGGTCGAGTGTCGGCATGACAGAAGGGTTCCCTATTGTCGTAGGGCTACACCAAGGGTCAGCTCTGAGCCCCTACCTCTTTGACCTGGTCATGGTACTAGTAGAGGATGTCAAAAGGAGGCACCATGGAGCATGCTGTTTGCCGATGACATTGTTCTATGCGAATCATCCCGAGAGAAGCTTGAAAATACCCTGGAAGAGTGGAGAAAGACATTGGAAGAGAGCGGCATGAGAATTAACCGGGTGAAGACTGAATATATGTCAACGGGGAGTGACGAGGATATCGTCATACGACTCCAGGGTGAAAGGCTAATTTCAGGGAAGAAATTCAAGTACCTTGGGTCGGTTGTCGAGAGGAATGGTGACCTGGATGAGGAAATACAGCATCGAATAACATGCGGTTGGATGAATTGGAGGAGGATGAGCAGGGTCCTGTGCGACAAGAGAGTGAGTTGTAAGAGGAAAGCTCTATAAGATGGTGGTGAGGCCGGCGATGCTCCATGGTGCAGAGACGTGGCCTATAACCAAGGCACAGGAGAGGAAGATGGAGGTAGCGGAGATGCGGATGTTAAGATGGATGAGTGGTGTGACAAAGAAGGACAGGATAAGGAATGACTACATCAGAGGGACGGTTAAGGTGGGACCAATTGGCAAGAAGATACAAGAAAGTAGGCTGAGGTGGTTTGGACATGTTGAGAGGAAGGGTGAGGAGTATGTTGGTAAACGAGTGGAGTATATGGAGTTGGAGGGAAGGAGGAAAAGAGGCAGGCCCAAGCTCAGGTGGAGGGATAAGATGACAGAGGATCTAAGGGAGAAAGGATGGAGTCCGAAGGATGCTCTGGACCGGAGAACTTGGAAGAGGAAGGTTAAAGATTGGTGCGCCGACCCCGTTTAACATGGGATAAGGCAGAGTGAAAGAAGAAGTGTTTCTCAAGTTTCTAAAGACCATATTAAAATTCAAGATTTGTTAAAAGAATCAGCTAACAACTCAATTTCAAATTTAGTACACAGATTAAATATAATAAAAATGTTGAAGCAACCATAAAAGTTGTCAATAACGTTTATAGTTTGGTAAAATATAACAAGTCTTTATCTGACATTGAGGTGGCATTGAACAAAATTATAAAATTTAAATTCAAAATTAATGCTGAATTTCATAATGTTACATTACCTTAAATTAATTGTCATTTACTTGAAATCTTCATATGAATTAATTATGTGCAAAATGTGTACCAGTAATGAACAATAGATAGCTTGAGGGGAGGGGAATAATTGCCACATCTGACGTGAACAAATCAACATCCTAATTGGACAGCAATCCAATGATACACAGCTGCCATAAATTGATACTTCTCTCTCAGAATCATCTAACAACTCAATTTCAAATTTAGTACACAGATTAAATATAATAAAAATGTTGAAGCAACCATAAAAGTTGTCAATAACGTTTATAGTTTGGTAAAATATAACAAGTCTTTATCTGACATTGAGGTGGCATTGAACAAAATTATAAAATTTAAATTCAAAATTAATGCTGAATTTCATAATGTTACATTACCTTAAATTAATTGTCATTTACTTGAAATCTTCATATGAATTAATTATGTGCAAAATGTGTACCAGTAATGAACAATAGATAGCTTGAGGGGAGGGGAATAATTGCCACATCTGACGTGAACAAATCAACATCCTAATTGGACAGCAATCCAATGATACACAGCTGCCATAAATTGATACTTCTCTCTCAGAATCATCTAACAACTCAATTTCAAATTTAGTATGCAGATTAAATAATAAAAATATTGATGCAACCATAAAAGTTGCATCAATATCAAAAAATTACTCTTTTCCACTGATTAGGGATCTATAAATTAAAGAAACATGGCATAATACACTCGTGTTCATAGAAACCACATCACTTGTTGTAACCATGTATATATCTGGTAATTAAATTTGAATGCCTATTTGAAAAGAGATAACACAATAATTGTTACAAATAATGAAGAAGATAAAAAAACATTTTTATTTTTGAATTAATATTTGGCTATTTTTTTAGTACAAGATATGACATAATTAAAAAATGACAACAAACTTGACAAATATTTCAAAATGGAGTGGACGGTGATCACTGGAAACACAAATACCGGTATCAAACTTCAGTTTATCTGCACAGTTTTACCAACATTCAAAGCTAAAAATTCACTTTTTGCTGTTTAGTACTTTGTGTGCCCTCCTTTAACCTTTATTACATCTTGATATCAGCAGGACATTGACAAAATCAATTTCCTGATGGACTCAACTGTCAATTCGTGGGTCCATATCCTTATCATGACTTCTTGGAGTTCCCAAAGTGTTTTCAGCTTCTTCTTCTTGTTGTGTATATCAGTCTCCATTTAGTATACCACAAATTCTCACAATGGGATTGAAATCTGAGATGTTTCCTGGCCATGGTAGTCACTGAATTGAGTGTTCATTCAGCCACTATTAACTTGTAACAAAAACTAAAGCTTTTTTTTTCTAAGTACTAAACTCAATTCGTATGGAACATTTTAGGTTTATAATAGCATTACTTACACTTTTTGCCCTATGAACAAGGAGCAGAGTCATCCTTAAGGATGCAGTTCGTCATTACAGTAAAGTGGTCTCTGATAGTAAGCAGCAATTCTTCTAAAATTTTCTGGTGCACTTATGCATTCACTGAATCTTTTGTGAAATGCAAGTGACCAACACCATGATATAGCAACCAACCTCAAATCATCTGACTAGCTGAGAATTTGACTACTGACACCAGACACTCAGGACTGAATTTTATCCTTGATCGTCTTTGAACTGTCTGTCTGCTATTGATGCCCTGCAGATTAAACTTTTTCTCATCATAAAAAAATTACTCTTTTCCACTGATCAAGGATCCATTTGTCATGGATCTCTCTGCACCAATTTAACCAAGCCAATCTCGTTTTTTTGTTTAACAATGGCTTCTTTTAAGGTTCTAACTATCAATCCCTGTTGAATGAGTCTTCTCCTTACAGTAACAGAGCTTGTCACAACTTCCATTAGTTCTTCCCAGTCCCATTTCTGTTCTCCAGATAATGCACAGTGATTTTCAAGGCAGAGCCACTTTAGAACTCGATCTTGGCATGGTGTAGACCACATATGGGCAACCCCCGGCCCACGGGTCACATCCAGCCCTAATCTATTTCAGCGAAGTTTGTCTGATTCATGGTTATTGCAAAAAAAAGAAAAGTAGATGCAGAGAATTGTCAATTTCAAGACAACTGGAGGGAGGATTATTATTTTTTTCTGAATAAAGGTTTGCCTGTATGTTTGCTGTGCAACGAATCTGTATCCGTCAACAAAGAATACAACTTGAAGAGACACTTTACTTTGAGACATGCGGATCACCCAAAAATTGATGGACAACTATGAAAAGATAAAATACAGAAGTTGAAGAACTTGGATACCCAGCAGCAAATGTTCAACAAGTAAAGAACGCAGCACTACAGCATTGTCAAAGCCAGCTTTGTGGTAAGTGAAAAAATCGCTAAGCATTCTAAGTCATTTGGTGAAGGAGAATTTATGAAAGAATGTCTGCTGGATGTTGCAAGTATAATATGTCCAATAAAGAAAAAAGACTTTGAGAATATTCGTTTGTCAAGATGTACTGTTGTCCGACAGATAGAAATTATGGCTGAAAATATCAAAAAAAGTTTAAAAGAGAAGATCGCTAAATTGGAAGCATTTTCAATCCCTGTTGTCCAACAGGGATTGAAAATCCCTTTGGATGACAGCACCAATGCCTCCGATACAGCACAACTAGCAATATTTATTCAAGGAGTTGATGCAGATTTCAACATCACAGAAGAATTATTGGCGCTGCGGCCGTTAAAAGGAACAACTACCGGTGAAGATATATTTGAAACAGTCAACACAGTCTTCGAGAGATTTGGGCTTAAATGGAGTTCACTATCTGGCATATGCACTGATGGAGCCCCTGCAATGGTTGGTGCACAGAAGGGATTTATTGGAATAGTTCATGAAAGAGCAATAGAACTACAGATCCATCCAGAAAATTTAACAAATTTTCACTGCATTATCCACCAACAAAATCTGTGTGCTAAATCGATTAAATTCACAAATGTTATGGAAGTTGTAGTAGCCAGTATTAACTTTATTAAGTCACGTGCACTTAATCACCGCCAATTTAAGGAGTATTTGAAAACCCATTTTCGGATTATGAAGATGTTTCTTATTATTGTGAAGTGAGGTGGTTGAGTAAAGGTAAAATGTTAAAACGATTTTATGATCTGAGAGAAGACATTGAAGATTTTATGGACATAAAAGAAAACACAATTAACCAAGTAAAAGATGATGAGTGGGTGTGTGATTTAGCATTCCTTGTAGATTTCACCGGATACCTAAACGAACTGAATCTTAAATTGCAAAAACAAGGACAATTGGTTCATGAACTACATGGACATGTCAAAGCTTTTTGTAATAAACTAAAATTGTTGGAAAGAAAGATAAGAGCTAAAAATTGTTATCATTTTCCTACTCTAGCAACTCATAAAAATATCCCTTATAACTGTTATGGAGATGAACTGAAGGCACTAATAGAGCAATTTGATTCAAGGTTTGCCGACTTCAAAAACAAAGACTCTACATTCGCTATATTTGCTCATCCAATGGATGCTGATGTAAATAACATGCAGAAAACTTACAGATGGAACTTATTGAGCTTCAGGCACATTTAGTGCTAAAATCACAATTTAATAACATTGCTTTGACGGATTTTTATAAATTTTATTTAATGGAAGAAAAATATACAGATTTACGCGCCTTTTCAAGAAAAATCATTTGTCTTTTTGGCAGCACATATATGTGTGAACAGTTTTTTTTCGAGGATGAAATACAATAAATCAAAAATTTGGACAAGAGCAACGGACGAAAACCTAGAAAATTCTATGCGATTATCCATAAGTAATACTAACGTCAATATTCATAGTCTCGTAGTTGAAGTACAAGGCCAATGTTCACATTAAATTGTTATGTCGTTCATTATATTATAAAATTTATGTAGAGCATTATACCAAAGCATTATATTATAAATAAATGAAATATGAAGTAGCAACTTGTTTTAATTCATTTAATATTAATTTATTTTATTTAATAATTTGGTCTGGCTCTTGACTCAGAGACAGAATGATAATTTGGCCCCCGAACTAGGAAAGGTTCGGGGGCCATACCAGAGTAGATTGACACAAGACACCTTTTAGATATTTCACAAAAGGAATAGAGGAATGAAGCTAAATAAGCTAAATTTCTCTATTCAAAGCTTGAATCACACTTTATCTGCAAGGTGTTAACTACACATAAACTAGCCATAGAGATCTCAGCACGAAAATTCGAAAACTAGCTCTTGCTGTCTATTTATTGCATAACAAATTCTGATACAATAGCAGCAACTGTTATATTATACAGAAACCCCATGGGAATGATAGATGATGCAATAAAATAAAATATATAATGATAAACCAATGAAAATGACCATTTAATTACTAAAAACTATATTTATGTAAGGTGATGCAGTTTCTATAAATATGAGTGTGTGCATGTATGTATACATAGCATTTCTTTTAATTTGAAGTTCAATTAAAAGTTATGAAGTTTACGTGGGTAACAGCTTATTTTATGTTTTTGAGAGATTCTTTACCCATCATCATCATCATCATCAAATTCCTGCCATGTACCCTCAAGGGGTGTACAGGATATGACAGTACTACATGAAAAAATTACATCATTACTAACTTCCTATCTACAATTTTCCTCCAAATCAGTCTGTTACTTGTCAAGACTCCAACATTATCAGATCTTATATTTCTATCGTCTAAGGCACTTTGTACCGTATCAATCCACCTATATCTTGGTCTTCCTCTGGGTCGTTTTCCTGCCAACCTGGCAGAGAACACTTGTTTTGCTAATCTTTTCTCTCCCATTCTATTTAAGTGACCATACCATCTGAGATTAGCTCTGCTAACGCATTCCTGGATGCTGACAATGTCAAGTTCTTTCCTAATATCCTCATTTTTAATATGATATTGCCATTGATGCCATCTGTTCACGCCTCTAATCTTTCTCAGGACTCTCATATCTGCGGTCTCTAGTCTTTGGTCAAGTGTTTTACTTCTGACCCAGCTCTCAGATCCATAAGTTAAAATTGGTTTGAACACAGTCTTGTATACAGCTAATTTAGTGTGCTGACTAATTTCTTTCTTATTCCATATGAATTTATTCAATTGACTTCCCACCATACCAGCTTTGCTGATTCTGTTGTCTATTTCTATATTTAGTTTACCATCTTCAGTAAAAATTGTGCCTAAGTAGCTGAAATGTTTTACTTGTTCCACAGGTTCTCCATTCACAACACAGTTGACATTTTCAATGATTCTGCCTATTTTCATTGTCTTTGTCTTTTTATTGCTGACCTTCATACCATATCTATTACAACAGCTATTCAATTTAGTCAGAGAATCTTGCAGACTTGTAGCGGATTTATTTAGAAGTATAACATCATCCGCATAAAGCAAAGAGCTGACATTAACATCTCCAATTTTGATATCAGGTTTAATACCACATTCCTTCATAATGTGATCCATATAGATAATGAATAACAGAGGGGATAATGTACATCCTTGTCTCACACCAGATTTAACATTAAACCATCTTCCTGTACTTCCTTCAATTCTAACTGCTGACTCACAGCTCAAATAAAGACTAAGTATTGCTTGATATAATGCCCCATTGACACCATATAACTGCAGCGTATTGAATAGCTTCTCTCTTGGCACCTTGTCATATGCCTTTTCCAAATCGACAAAACTTAAATACAGATCTTTGTTATATTCCCATGCTTTCTCGACTATTTGTCGTAAAGTGAAGATCTGATCCTGACAGCCTCTATTTGGCCTGAATCCAGCTTGTTCTTCACCAAGCTTTTCTTCCACAATTCCTCTCAACCGTTTCTCAAGTATACTTGCATAGATCTTGCCAGGAACACTCAGTAGGGAAATACCTCTGTAATTCTCACATTCAGTTTTATTTCCCTTTTTATATATGGGTACTATGAGAGCTCTACTCCAATCATCGGGAATTCGTCCCTCTGTCCAGGCTTTCTGAACTATGCAGTGCAGCCACTGTAAGACTCTTATACCACCATACTTCAGCATTTCTGGTTGAATATCATCTACTCCTGCTGCCTTTCCACATTTCAAGCCTTTGATGGCTTTTTCTACTTCAAGTATGGATATGTATTTCTGACTGCATGCCTGGTCAGTGTTTTTTATCACTGTGCTGTCATCACTGCTTGTTTCATTTAGCAGGTTTTCAAAGTAATTACTCCATACTTCAAGGATATCTTTTTCTCCTGTTTTCATTTCACCTTTATCATCTCTAATTCCTTTTACAGCACTCTTTCCTCCATTCCTAAGCTTCTTCAACAACCTCCAGAATATTTTGCCACCTTCTTGATATTTATTTTCTATATTCTTGCCAAAGTCCTCCCATGACTTTTGTTTAGCTAGTTTTACACACTGTTTAGCTTTCTTACATTTGTCTCTGTATTCTGTAAGAGTAAAAGCTGACTTATTTGACAGGAACTTTTGATATGCTTTCTTCTTTTCCTTCACTGCCTCTTTAACTTCCTGTGTCCACCAGGGAGTTCTGATTTTTTTATCCTTGCACACAACCTCACCACATGCCTCTCTGGCAGAATCAATCAATGTTTCCTTCAGAGTTTGCCACTGAATCTCCAAGGCTTGATTCCTGTTCTCAAACTCTTTCATTTTCTTTTCAATAATATTTCTGTATTTTAGTCTACAGTTCACATCTGAGAGCTGCTCAACTTTTATTCGCTTTAAAACTTTCTTACATGTTATTCTTTTCAATATGAAATTCAATTTTATCCTGCTCAAGACTAAACAGTGATCACTTCCAATTTCAAATCCTCTGTACACTCTGGTGTCCTGCACCAGGGAGAAAACATCACTATCAACAATAACATAGTCAATGAGACTTTTCTTATTCCTAGCCTCTTCTCTCCATGTGAATTTGTGCACATTTTTATGTTGGAACATGGTGTTAGTAATAACCAGTCCATGTCCTGAGCAGAAATCCAACAGATATTTGCCATTATTATTAGCTTTGCTCTTTTCTCCAAATTTTCCCAAAATATTTTTGTATGTCTCACAATCATTTCCTACTCTGCTATTTAGATCCCCAACAAGGACCAACTTTTCCTTTTTCATTGTGTCAGTTGCTTTTTCTAAAAGCCTCAAAAAATTCCTCCACTTCTACCTTAGTAGAACCTTCTGTGGGACCATAGGCACAAATAAGTCTCATTGTCCAGTTCCCCATTCTCATATTTGCCCACATTACTCTACTTGAGACTGACTGCCATTCAAGAAGATTAGCCTTGTATTTTGTGTTGAATACTATGGCTACTCCTTCTTTTCCTTGATTGTCATTGCCTGAATATAACATTTTGTATTTATTGCTCAGAAAGATCTCACCAGTTTTGGTCTTTTTTGTTTCAGTCACCCCTATTATGTCGATCTGGTACTTATCTAATTCCTCAGCTAGCTCCATTTCTTTGCCATTCAGGCTTCTTACGTTGATAGTACCGATCTTTAACTCTGGTGATGTTGAGTTGGGGTTTGTTTTCAGATTTGTTCCAGTAGCTGACTTTTCGCTGTTCGCCCTGGTTCCCTGGCGAAAACAACGGGGGCCTTGTTTAACCGGGCGACGCCCCAGCCGGCATGAAATTTTGTCATGTTGTACCATCATTTTTTATTTTGGTTTAACCAATAAGAATACAATTCGGTCGGCTAAATCCCAAATTGCCAGCCCATCCTCGTTCGTTCAGTATCCAGATAGATACCCAACAGGGTGCACCACGAGAAGGTGAGGATTGGACATTAGGTCAGATGCCCTGGTCGGTTCTCCGCATTCCTTTAAAGGCTATGTGGAGGTCTCCTCTCAGTTATACAGCTTTGACCCTTAAGCACCCCGATTCTTTACCCATAAGATAAAAAAAAAAAAATATGTTCAGAATTTTTTATCTAAATTTTTGATTTTAATGGTGCAATCTGCAAATATTTTGTTCACTCTGAAGATGTTGGGTAATTTTTATAATTTCATATCTAATTCTTTCTTATGTCTTCCATTATTGTTTGCATGTTTAATTTTTCATGTATTTTTCATGTTTATTTTTAGTTCTCTATTGTGAAAGTTTGGAGCTTTTATTGTTTGTAATAGGTAGCATAAAGTAGCACTGGTTCCATGGGACTAAGGCCAGAGACTTTGCTGTAGTTTGTTATAGCTTCATTTTGTTATAATAGCATTTGCTATAGTTCACATCTACTGAATTAGGCTTGCATTGTCATATTTTTATACTCATTCTGGACTTCCATTTCTTCAATAAGCTGCCAGGTACAGACTTAAAAATGCTTAATCACTACACAATAATGCCTACAGACATTTTCCCCAAAATGACCTTATCATTCCCCACCTTTGAAATACAACTTTTTTTTGTATGAAAACAAACTTTTTTCATGTATAATGTAGTTACTGCACATCACCAAAGACCAAAAGGATTTCCCAAGCAAAATGATTGCAACTCTGATTTTCTGTAATAAGCAGGCTGTCCCATACTTCTTGATAAGACAGTACTCAAATACCCTAGAGCCTCAGTGTATACACAATATAAACATTTATTTCTTTCAGTACACTGCTTAAAATATAATAATGCTATGGTGGCAAGCAGCATTTTAACACAGCTATTATGAGCTATTAGTACAGAGCTATTTTGTTCTTGGTTACAAAATAACATATGCCACTAATTAGATGCAAGAAGAAGAATCCACTTTTGCTATAAAAACATAGACCCATGTCATCCACTTCAGTCAAGTAAACAAATGACATTCATCAGATTAAAACAAAAAACTACGGGTTGAGGTTATTATCTATTATGAAGAACAGTTCATTAAACTTTGATGGAGAAATGCAATTTCTGATGTTCAAATTCAGTGTTCTGGAGAGCTGTATAGGGCTCATGAAAAAGACAAGTTTTTCTGTTTCATAGTGAAATGAGCATGATAGATAAGATGCCCTTAGGATCATTCCAACTGATGCTAAGGTGGCCCAGATCGATGAACGTAATCATCTTCATGTAGTCTTTATGCTTATGCTCCTGAAGGTATATTTAAGCTGCCCCTTTGTGGTTATTACAGTAATGCCTCTGACAAGTGAAGGGCACTGCATAGACTCCTGACTGTGATAACAGTGGTGAAGAATCTTTGTATGGAATGAACGCAGAGATTTTTCTTTATGGTTTATAGGCTGCTAGTAAGTTACATTTCTCAAAGATCCTTGCAAATTTCACTCTCTTTAAAAGGACTTTTAAAAATATGGAGAAGGAATAAGCTGCTATAGTTGCTAGAGAATTTTTTTTAAATCATATGAATTCTGCATTCAATTCTGTAAAATATATAATTGATGATGGACATTTCTTGAGAGCATACTGAAATAAGTCTATAATTTAAATAACACTCAGATTTTTGCAAAGAATTGTGTGATCCATAGTGAGCAATATTGGCTGATATGGATGTATGAATTGAATCTTTGCAAATTGGATCTTACAATCTAAAATCCAGATTTGACAATCTGGATTTTAGATTGTAAATGCACCTATGTGTACTGTTGAATTCAATTTCTATTGTGAGCTGGATCCTTCGATGTTTACTTGCAGAAAAATTGATAGATATTATTTATATATCTGTTTATATAGCCATATAGTTAGTTTAAAGGAAAACAGAATGAAAAATACATTCAAAAAAGCAAAAGAAGTATTGAAAAGAAAAAATAATATGATTATCTAGATTTGTATGAATAATCTTGTATAAATTACAATACATTTAATATTAAACACAGTTTATTTCTCCATAATTAAAAACAATACCAATTAATAATAGAATTATTTTAATTAGTCTTTTTTAAAACCCAACATAACAATGTATGTCAAATTTTAAATCAATCTTGCCACCCACTGTTACATACAAAATCATTACATCAAATTGTTCATCAAATTTTTTTGTTAGTGAAATCAAATCCTGCCGACTGCTGCGCTATTTTGTTGGATCCTATTTCGTCTTAACCCATACTTCGGATCCGATATGTTAGTCACTATGATGTTCTTAAACAAAAAAAAAGTTGCTAGTTGATTTCTAATCCAAATATAGAGAAAATTTGTATTTATTGACTGCGCCACTCTATATCTAAATTAGTCCAAGAATTGAAGTAAAACCAACTCTCAACTATTTCCCCTTAATATGTTATTATTATGTATACAGGCCGAGTTTATTTAACTTATTTAATTCACCCGCTTTGGTTCGATTATTTTATGAACGGTGCAGTAAAAGATATTCAGGAAAATACAACTTTAGATCAACAAAACAAACATTTAATTTAGGCTTACAATTTATATACTTTAGTTTAAATCACTGAATAAGGTATTATAAACATTTTAGCTCATCTGGTAATACAGTCATACTATCTCAGGCAATGGTTAATATGTTGTCTGAAATACAGCCTTCACAAAGTTCATTTAACTATTTAATAAAGTTCAATGTCATAAAGTTCCTTAGTGATCAATTACATTTATCTCATAGTTACTTAAGTTCCAAATACAATAAAAGGGAAGTAACACTTCTTCACAAGTATACACTCTTAAATCCATACTCCAGCTAACCTCTGCAATAGTTACTGTTAATATAGGGATATTCTAGGAAGAAACACACACACACATATCTCCGCATAGGAATATCAATAGTTGGATGATTCTTACCGGTAATCTTCCTTGTTCATCTACTTATATATGAACATTTCTTATAGCTGTATACACTTAAAACAATTAACAACACTCATTAAAACAAATCTTCTTAGTAATAACTGAATAAATTAATGGTCGCAATTCACATAGTTAAACGTTCTTGCTCAGATCAAAAGGCTCGTACTATCTTTGACATCACTTGACCAATTTAGTATTCTACTAATAACTCTTGAACTAAGATAACACACAGTAATTCTTTAACTTGAAGTTTTTACGCACAATTGCCTATACTTCTGGCATTTAATTAATCTTTTAGGCACTATATCTCTTAACACAGCTATCGTTTAAATTCAACCTTGCTGCCTCTACTTATTCTCTTAGTTACTCCGTGCTAAGCTTCAAGTTTCCGTGTGTCCCTGAAAAGTCGGTCCTGAATTTAAATGCCAACTAAAGTATAACTAGTCATCCAGTTGTCACCTTGCTATCTTCCGTTGCTTTATTTGTTGTTCTATAACTTACTAGCTAACTCGCTCCTCGACTAGTAAACTTTAATTAGCTACTTGAGTGACTCGCTGTTATCTCACTCTGATTCCCCGAAATAATCTCCTCCGATTCCATCCGAATGAATCGTTTTCTCTGTTCTTCGCTTATATATCCCCTCTTCCCGCCGAAATTGTTCTCGTGCTCCACTTCTACTAAATCCTTTTCAGCCCTTCAATACTAATCTGTCATACACTGTTCTAAACTCGTGCTAGCTATCTTACATACGTCTCCATGACAACCAAAACAAAATATAATAAAACTGAGGTATTGCACAACGTTATACCTCTACATACAGGAACAAATAAAGAATATTTACACTTCAATTAATACGCAGTTAAAATGCTGGATACAAATTCTTACAATATTAACATAGCAATAAATAAAATAAACTCAATAATATTTTAATACAGAATCTTTTCACTATTTGATTAAATAATTAAATATCAAATAAACTTAAAGGTAGTTATATGAATATTAATTTATAAATAAGTGATTTACATTAAATAATAATTACAAGTTTAGTTTATGTGATGGAAGATCACATAAACTAAAAAAATTTGCTTCAGAATCCAACATGTTGGATTCTGAAGCAAACATTAATTACTCAAATCTTTATATATTCAGAATCCAACACCAACCACTGTTACATATAAAATCATTACACCAAACTGTTCATCAAATTTTTTTGCTTGAGCTTTCAAGATCAGCCCATCTAATGAGAATCTAGCTTTTTTGTGTAGTGGACCATTGAAGTTTGTACGCTCACCCTTTCTAATTTTTTTTGTTTTGGTTATGTTGTTTTCCAGAGCTGATATGTAACCATCTTTATTCTTCTGCAATGCTGATACTGTTGAAGAGGACAAAGAAAACTTTTTACACACTTCAACATTTTTTACGTGTTCTAAGTCATGAATAATTCCGACTTTTTCATGAATCAAGAGACACTTCTGACAGAAGAGTTTCATTTTAAATGATTTTACAGTCATGGCAGTGTTTGGATAAAGTGAGGGAGGAGGGCCTGAGGCTAGGTAAACTGGAGATGGTTCCCAAGAATAAGATTACATTATAATCTGGGGCATAATCAGATGCAGGTGGTTATAAAAGCCAAGTCACTCCTTTCATTTTTGCCAATTCCAAGAAATACCCAAGTAATATAAGAATGTTTGCATAATTACCAAAATTTGTACAGTATATCTGTGTAGTATGCTCATTATAAAAAGTGTCCGTGTGGTTATCCCAGTGGCTTTGCACTTCGCAACCATATGCCTGAGGAAGGAGTGTCCTAGGTTCGATTCCCGTCAATGACGTGAGGAGCTCAAGGATCTTCCTCAGCCATAGCCAAGTTAGCTGGTCTTGGGTGCGGACAGCAGAGTTTTTTCTGCCAGTTTATCTGGTGTTTTTCATCCTGCAAGCAGGCAAACCGGTCCGAGGACACACACGGATTACAGTCAGGAATACTGACCCAGCCATAGGTCTGATTCATCAGCCTATGCCAGTTCCGGAGCCCAGATAAAATTTGGGGGACTAGATGGTGCTGTGAACTCCCGTATAAAGGGGGAACACTGTATCATCACATGGAATTTAATTTATTTATTATAAAAAGTGAGTAACTATATGGGAATATGCATCAATTAAAATCATTGTGGCCATTTGCTCATTCCAGCAGTGATCTCCTTATTTATGTGCTCATTATAATAAAGTTAAGTTTGATTGTAATTTATAATTTTTCCATGAAATAATGTTCATGAAAAAAAAGGGGGGGGAGGAGTCTGTAAAAGTGCCTTTTATTTGTTTGTATACAGTAACTATCAAGTAA
Source organism: Typopeltis vanoorti (assembly GCF_054136105.1). Taxonomy (NCBI): domain Eukaryota; kingdom Metazoa; phylum Arthropoda; class Arachnida; order Uropygi; family Thelyphonidae; genus Typopeltis; species Typopeltis vanoorti. The sequence continues at coordinate 6,477,711 of NC_143553.1, forward strand.
AATATACTACATGAACCACAAATTTTATCAGTTTTATTAAATCTGTGGAAAGTCTGCTTTTAAAACATTGACAGTGTCAGATACCAGAATGCTCATGAAAGCAAGGGCTCAATTAAGCTAACTATAAAATCAATGGGATTAAGCAATATTTTGGTTATGCTACAGTAATATGATAGAACTGGAAGTAAGGATGGGTAGAAGTTACACAATTTGACTTAACTAGGTATCAGAAAACATGATGCACAATCAGTTTTCTATTCTTTGAATTTTGAATTTAAATTAATAGTTTTTACAGCATTTCAATTACGGCTAATTAAATTCCTAAACAGAATATGGAAAGAAGGAAAAAACATCCCACAAGAATGGAAGACAGCAATAGTTATAAACATTCAAAAAGGGAAACAAAAAGGATTGCAGAAACTACAGAGGAATATCCCTATATATGCCATAAAATATCCCTAGATATAATTAAAAGTAAATTAATACCATGGGACAAGGAATAATCAATCAAATAATCAAACAAATTATTTTAAAAAGAATAGAATTTAACCTGCCAACATATATGGCCTTCTTGGATTATGAGAAAGCATACAATCAAATTAACAAATCAAAATTAATATACTGTATGAATTGAAAGCTTCACCTCAAACCACAAAAGCAACAGCAAATATAATGGAAGAAAGCTATATTAAAATTAATAATGAAATAACTGAAAAAATTAAAACCAATAGAGGTATCTTTGAAGGAAGTGGATAAATTTATCATCCATACTCTTCAATATATATATATATATATATATATATATGGAAAAAATTTCAAGAGAGTGGAGAAAAAGAACAAAATCATATTTTGTTCTTTTTCTCCACTCTCTTGAAATTTTAACTTGATCTTAACCATCCGATTGTATGCTTAAGATCAAGTTATTTTTTGCTAAAAATGAAGACCAATTACAGAAAAATCTACATGTATTGAACAAAACAATAGAACAGTATGACATGAAAATCTCAATAAATAAAACAAAATCAATAACATTTCAAGGTAAAGAAATTAAAAGATGCAAACTATCATCCACAACAAAGTAACAGAACAAGTGAACAAATTTAAATATCTAGGATATTATATAAGACCCAATGGAGAAATTGACATTGCATATAAAAAGCAAAAATTCCTAGCAGTCATTGGAACTTTGAACAGACACTTCAGTAAACAGATGTCTAGAACAACCCAAATAAAACTGTATAAAACAATAGCCAAACCAATTCTGAAATATAGGAGTGAAACATGAACTTGAGGAGAACTGGATAAAAGTGGAAGCTGCAGAAATGAAGTTCCTAAGACTGCTCACAGGATATAAAAGAATAGACAATATAAGAAATGAAGAAATAAGAAAACAATTATCCATAATTAACATAACAGAAGACATCATAAACTATAGAAAGAACTGGAAAAATCATGTAGAAAGAATGACTCAGGATAGGTGGCCAAATACTGCCTAGAAATATAAACCAAAGGAAATCAATAGAAACTGCCTAGAAATATAAACCAATCAAGAGGAAAACCCAGGAGGAAATGGGCAGAAGATTTTATAAACCCTTGAAAATGTTACAAATAAACAATTGTCTGATACAGGAAGCCAAGAAGGTTTTTGCAGCTACTGCAAGTGTCTATTTGTCTGAAATGAATTTGATATTAGAGAACTAAGGCACAGATAATGGTTATTGTTGTTAGTAAAAGATGTTTTGGTAAAGAGCTCTGGAAAAGATAAGTGCTATTTGTGTAATAATTTGTGATACTGCTTGCATTATAGTATACTATTGTTTATTTTTGATGACTTAGTGTATCTGCATGATTATTGGTCTTGTGGATTTGAAACTGACATTTTTATTGAATTTCTGATTCCTGCCTTGAATGGAACACAATGTCAGTTTGCACCACGTCAAAAACTGGGCAAACTTTGAGCAGCACTACTAGGAATGCAGTGTGAAAATCAAATGCCGTTAAGGACACAGATTTTTCAAAAATGGTTTGATGTCGTGAGTGCAACATGTATGTGTGGCAAAATGTGAAAGATGTGTTTGTGGAGAAACTGAATAGGAGATGAGAAAAAGTATGGATTTTTAAAAATGCAATATTTTGTTAACTATGAGTTAACAAATGTAAAACAGACTGAAGAATGAAAGCATAAATGAAAGAAATGGAACAAATGCTAGTGAGACTGAGGGAGTGAAAGAATGCAAGAATAAAGAAGTGGACATAAGTAATAATGGAGCAAAAGGAAGTGTGAATGAGGAAACAGAAGTAAGGTGTGGCAGAACAAGAGGTAGCAAAACTATGAAAGCGACAGAGAGTGAAATTGCCGGAATGCAAGATTTGAAGTAAGAGTTATTATTATCATTATTACCCCAAGACCTCATCAAGTCAAAGACTCATCTGGGAGATCCTTTTATCACACACACACATCTCATCATACCGAGCCTTAAACACACTCAAACTCCTTGCAGACACCACACTCTCAGGCAAGGCATTCCAATCATTCACAACTCTGCACGAAAAAAACCTACCTCTCACTCCCCTACTCACACCCTCTTTATGCAGTTTCCAGGGATGACCTCTGGTTCTCCCCTGATCTCCCACTATTCTCTGTGGAATTTCTCCACCATTGATCTTATAACAACCCCTTACCAACTTGTAGGTCTCTATCATATCTCCCCTCTTCCTCCTCTCCACCAGACTCTGCAAATTACATCTTCTCAATCTTTCCTCATATTCAATATTCCAGAGGTCAGAAAACTACCTTAGTCAGTCACCTTTTGGACCCTTTCCAACATCTCTTCATCCTTCTGAAAACCCGGTGACCAAATCTGGGCACAATAGTCCATGTGTCGCCTAATCAAAGTCTTATACAACGGAACAAGAATTTCCCTACTTCTACACGTTAGTGTCCTCTGCATCATTCCCAGAAGCCTTTGTGTTGTCTTCACAATTTTGGCTATGTGTCCTCTAAATTTTAGATCCTTATCCACTATCACCCCCACATCTCTTATTTCCTCTACTTCCAACAATATATTCTCACCAAGCATAAATTCTGCATCCCATCTTTGTTTTCCAAATTTTAAAACCTTACATTTTGCAACATTGAACTCGCATCCCCATTTCCGTGCCCAATCACCTCAATTTATTAAAGTCTTCTTGCAAGGCCACAACATCTTCACTACTCTTTATGGCTTGTCCCAACTTTGCATCGTACACAACTTGTTGATACCTATCAGATAGCCAGTCTCCAATCCAATGCACTAATCTAATATCCAACCCAATCTGCTCTAGTTTCACTGTCAACTTATCATGAGGTACTCTATCAAAAGCCTTTGTGAAATCCAAGTATATTACTGTGTATCCTTCTCCTCTGTCCAAGGAAGCAGTCACTTTATTGTAATAAGTAAGTAGATTACTAAAACATGACCTCCCTTTAGCAAATCCATGCTGTCCATCAAAGATTATACCATTGTTGTCTACCCAACTCTGGATCCTAGTTCTCACAAGCTTCTCCAACAACTTAACCACAATACCTGACACACAGATAGGCCTATAGTTTGATGCTTGAGTTTGATCACCTCCTTTATGAAGTGGCACAATCTTGCTCTCCTTAGGAACTTAACCAAGTGCAAGACTCGTATTAAAAAAATATGTCAAGGCAGGTGTCAACTCTCTGGCACTTTCCTTCAGAATACGCAGTGATATATTATCAAGTCCCACAGCCTTATTTACATCTAGTTTACTGAACTCCCCAAACACCTTTTGCTCACTTACAGTCAGTCTCTCCTCCCCATCATCAACTGCTCTCAATCTCTCCATGAAGTCACATTCACAAGATTGAAAGATCTTTATGAACTGCTCAATAAGTATCTCCACCACACATTTTGCAACAGCTGTCTTTGTACCATTTTCTCCAATCAATGTCATCCTTCCATAATCATTCTTTCTTTTTCTGGCTACATATCGAAAGAACTCTCTAGGATTTCTTTCAATTTCATTAGCTAACTGCTGTTCATAACTCTCTTTGGCTACTCTCACCAACCAAGTCACCCTCCTTGCCTGGTCTTTGTAGACCTCATGAAATTGGTTATTTCTGCTTCTCTTATGCTGCTTCCACAATGTCCTTTTTCTCTGTATCGCATGCTTGATCTCTTTATTCATCCATCTCACGCCTACCTTGTTTAACCTTCTCACCCTTGGAATACATTTAGACATTGCATCTGCTAGATAGTTTTTGAAAATCCCCCAAGCTGCATTGATCTCTTTTCCAGCTAACTCCTCATTCCATGCTACACCCTCAAGCTGCCTCTTGAGCTCTTCATAATTACCCCCTTGTAGTTCCACATATACCCTTTTCTCACAGGGGTCCTCGCACTGCTGGCAACCACCCAGGTATTCACCTCATGGTCACGCTCACTAATTGGTGGATGATTTGATACCTCATTTATAATTACATCCTCTGATGAGATGACCAAATCCAAGCCCCTTAATCCTCGTGTGCCCTCTGTTACATACTGTCTGAGGTAGTTATTCCTCAAAAACTCAAGAAACTAATTTTCTTTACTTCCAGTTGCTATCTCATCATTCCAGTCTATATTGCCATAATTAAAATCACCCATAATGATCACCCTTTTCTTATTTGCTTGGCTAATTTCACTATACATTTCACTATCACCACCATCCACATTACCTGGTCTATAACAACATCCCATAAAGTATTTGATTCCATTCACCTCTATCTCACACCATACTGCCTCAAAACCACTGGCACTATTTCTGTCTTGCATCTCTACTTTGTATGGACATAACTCTTTCTCTCTCATTAATAGCACTCACCCTCCCTTTTTACCCCTTCTATCCTCACGAAACACATGATACCCTTCCATCTCTATTCCTGTCAGGATGTCATCCTCTTCCAACCATGTCTCACTTATTCCGACAATCTTTGGGTGAACAGACGCTAGTGTAACCATTTCATCTGCCTTGTTTCTTATATTTCTAGCATTGGTATACAAACACAACAGCTTATTTCTGGATCTACAGCTAGTTCCACTGATACCACTCACTCGATGTGATCTCTCCATGCTAGACTGGGGCCATTTCCCTTTCTGCTTCTTCATTTTAGAACCCTTTTCAATTCCAACTGTTTCCTCTTGATCCCTGGTCATCCCATTCCATTCCTGCCTACACATGCTCTCACCTCCTCTTGGAGCATCCACCTTTCTCACACTGTGTACCCCTGTCCACCCTGAGCCTCCCTGTTTCCCTGCTCCTCTTGCACACCCATTCTCTCATTTTCTATACTCATACCACTCACTTCCCCATTCATATCCACTTCTTCAATCTCTCCTGTCTTACTCTCCTGCTCTTCCACATCACTCCCCTCTCGATCTGATTCATTCTCTCCATTCACTTCTCTACCTTCCAGCAGCAGTCTCTCCAAGCGACTCACACCATAACCACTCAAATGCAGTCCATCACTCCCATACAGCTCACTTCGTCCCTCAAACTCATTCCACACATTAACAAACTGTACTCCCATCTCCTCACACATTTCAGCCAGCATATCATTCATAATCCTTGCTCTTCACCTCATTTCACCACAGTCATACCTAGGAAACACACTGACTACCCTTCCTGTCACACTATTCTCTTTTATCCTTCCAAGCAGCCTCCTGATATCCATTCTAACACGCTCTTTGTCCTCTCTCAAATCATTTGTAACAATTAATACTATTAACTCTTTTGCTCGCTCCCGCCTCATATCCAATGCCTCAATCACTCTACTCATTTTACCACCTGGAAAACATACCTTGTGCATTCTATTCTCTAGCACACCTTTAATAATGAAGTCGTCATACAACGCCACTCGCTCATCTTTCGTTAACTCTTTCATGCCATCATGATTTATTTTAATAGTTTTGACCTGAATTTTCTTAATTTCATTCTGCATCCATTTCATTTCTTGCCTCATCCAATCCAATTCAACTTCCGAATCTCGCAACACATTCTCTCTATCATTAAATCTTTCTAGCTTTCTAACTCTCGACCCCCCTCTTCTCACTTTAACTCTCATTCATCCTTCTTTGTTTCTGTACTTTCGGTCCAACATACGTCCAACATTCGCTATCATTCTTCTCACTTTCACTCTCATTTATCTTTCTTTGTTTCTGTACTTTCGGTCTAACATGCGTCCAACTTTCGCCACCATTCATTCTTTTTTCGCTATCATTCATTCTTTTGATTTTTTTTCACTTTCGATTTCTGCGTCACGTTCGTTTTCTCAATTTCGTTTCCTTCCGCCACTCTCGCCTCACTTTCGTCCCTTTTAACATCCGTTACGGTTTTCAAATCGCTCTTTTTCTTTTTTACTGATTTTTTAACATTTTTTTGCCTCTCTTTCTCACCATCCTTCTCTTTCAAACGGTCACTCATGTTTCCAGCGACATTCTCGTTACTAACACTTTCTGTCATCAATTTCATATTTGCATTCATCAGTTCCTCGTTCAGGTCACACTTCGCACACACACACCCTTCTTCCATCTCTGCTAAACATCCACAAATTATTTATGTAATTGAAGGAATACATATAACAGACCTCACACTTAATGAAACGACTGAAATCTAAATTAAAATCATGGAATGACAATGCCACGCCATTTTTTTTTTCTCTGCAGGTTACTAGGTCTAATAATAACAATTTCGTAATTTAGTTTAGGCAAGAAAAATCCCCCACACTAATAATACCGGTAGCGCACAATGTTTACAGCCGCTCTTACTCCAACAATTACGCATATATACTTAATTATTCCTAAAATAACTTATCTCAATCAGGAGCTCTTAGACATGTCCACAGCGCTTGGCTCACTAGTGCTGTTATCAAAATGAAAAATGAAATGAAGAATATATGGAGTGATGTTAGACGTTTAGTGAAAACAAATGAAAGTGTGTAAAAGAACAGAATGAAAGAAAAAAAGGTAAAAGAAGTGACAAGTGATTTGAGAATAGCAGTGTATAGAGATTTCATTGTTACAGGATTGGTTAATGAGAATGTCCATAAGGTCTGCTATCCAGGAAGGAGAACAAGCAAGATAATTCATGCAGTGGACATGAAGAAACAAGCAAGATAATTGGTGGTTGTGGGGACAAATGATTTTAAGTGGATGTAATGCTGGATATGAGGAGGTTATTGAGGAGAGTGAAAGATAAGTGGGAAAAGTGGTCAGCATGTTGCCGAGGTATGACAATGATGAATTCAGGCAGAGACCAGAATCATGAATGGTATTTCATGATTCTGGACACACTGAAAATATTAACTGCATTGTGAATGGAGAATCTATAGAACAAGTAAAACATTTCAGCTACTTAGGATTTTTAGGGAAAATGGTATGGTAGAAAGTCAACTGAATAAATTTATATGGAATAAGAGAGAAATTAGTCAAAACACTAAATTAGCTGTATACAAGTTAGTGTTCAAACCAATTTTAAGTTATGGATTTGAGAACTGGTCAAGTGTTTTAGAAATAAAACACTTGACCAAAGACTAGAGACCGCAGATACGAGAGTCCTGAGAAAGATTAGAGACGTGAACAGATGGCATCAATGGCAATATCATATTAAAAACAAGGATATTAGAAAATAACTTGAAGCATCCAGGAATGCGTTAGCAGAACTAATCTCAGATGGTATGGTCACTTAAATAGAATGGGAGAGAAAAGATTAGCAAAACAAGTGTTCTCTGCCAGGTTGGCAGGAAAAAGACCAAGAAATAGGTGGATTGATACAGTAAAAAGTGCCTTAGAAGACAGAAATATAAGATCTGATAATGTTGGAGTCTTGACAGGTAAGAGATTGATTTGGAGCAAAATTGTAGATAGGAAGTTAGTAAGGATGTAAATTTTTCATGTAGTACTATCATATCTTGTATTGAGAAGCAGCTAACACAAGAACTAGAAACTCTTACAGTTCGCTATAAGGAAAACCAACTGAAACCAAATCCCAGTAAAACCCAAATACATCTTTTCCATCTCAATAATAGGGAGGCAAGGAGAGAGTTGAATATAGAATGGAATGGCATGAAATTGGTCAATTATCAAAATCCAACTTACCTAGGTGTCACACTAGATAGGACCTTAAATTATAAGCGACACAGAGAAGACAGCAGCTAAAATTCAAACACGTAATAATATCCTGCGCCGTTTAACATCATCTCGGTAGGGTGCAAGTCCACAAGTACTGCATACCTCTGCACTGGCACTTAGCTTTTTGACAGCCGAGTATGCTAGCCCTGTTTGGGAAAGATCATCACATGTCAAAATTATTGATAAGGTTCTTAATGAAATGTGTCGGCACATTACTGGCTGCCTTAAGCCTACAAAAATTGACCATCTATGCTTGCTGTCTGGTATTGCACCTCCTCACATCAGAAGACCAACACAGAGTAGATATGAGTAGAAACAACAACTAAATGATGAACGGCATCCTTTGTATGGACATATTGCAGAAAATAGAGGTCAAACTCAAGGAAAAGTTTTATTCACTCAGTGGAACGGTTGGTTGATTCCATAAAAGCCACAAGGTCAACAATGTAGCAAGAACAATCTCCAGGGCTCTGAACTTAAACAAATCTCTTCCGTCCAGCTTTGCCAGTCTAGTTATATCTAGACTGGCAAAGATGGAAGATATTGAATAGACTTCGTTCTGGAATGGGCAGATCAAAGCAGAATATGGACAGATAGAGTTACACAGACAATGACAGGTGCTCATGTGGTGAAACACAAACCATGGATCATCTTCTGCAATGCTGCCTAATAGACATTAATAATATATGTACCCGACAAGATTTAATGCAGTGTAATGAAACACCTTTAAAGTATATTAATCATTGGAGTAATGAAATTTGACATTTTATGTTTTTGTGTAATATTTTATGCAAGTGGCATTTTTGTCTCTTAAATGTATGCTTTTAACCAGTATTCTTTTAATGTCTATTTCTTTAAATGTATGCTTTTAATCATTTATATGTATGATCTTACATTTTCCGTAGTTTGCACACAAAATAAGTAAATAAATAAATATCCTGTACACCCCTTGAGGGAGCATGCCAGGAACTGATGATGATGTAAGTAGCTTGAGAAACTGTTGTTAGATGGAAATGTGGTGAGAGATGAAAGCAAAAGATCTGAAGTAAGAGGTGAAGTAAAAGATCAGGAGAGTGGTATTGAAGAGACTTAAGTGCTTTTTAATGGAAACAGTAGTGGTGTGAGAGATGAACAGAGAATGGAAATGCAAGAGGAACAGGGAAATAGAGGGAGTCATGGCACAGGGAAAGTGAAAGTTGGGAGTAACAGTGAATGTACGCATGGGGATGATCAGCATGGAAATAGAATAGATCAGGATGCAAGTGGGATAGTTGAGACTGAGCAGATATATGTGGTAAGCAGTAATAAAGGTGACTGGGCGAAGATAGGTGTGGTAGGAAAATCACAACCAACAAGCGGCTTGATTAGGACTGGTTATAGATCTAAGAGTGAACTGCTGTGTTTATTTAAAATTGCCAGGAGTATCAAGAATAAGGGAGATGAATCTGTTTCATTGATTGAGTTTATTCGCTCCAAAATCATTGGAATAAGCGGAACATGGCTGAATGAAGATGATATCCTAACAGGAATAAAAATTGAAGGGTACAGTGTTTTGCGAGGAGAGAAAGGACAAGAACCGAGAGTGCTAATGATAGCAGAGGAATTATGTCCACATAAGCTAGACATGAAAGAGGAAAATAGTAGCAATGGTTTTGAGGCAGCGTGGTGTGAGGTGACGGTGACAGGAAGAGATATTTAGTTGGATGCTGCTATAGGCTAGAGAACGTGGAGAGTAGTGATGAAAAATGTATAAGCAACTTTGGTTAGTGAACAAGGAAATTTCGATTATTATAGGTGATTTTAATTATAGTGGTATAGAATGGAATGAAAAGATGGCATTTGGGAATAAGGAAAATGAATTTCTTGAGTTTTTGAGAGACAGCTATCTCAGGTGGCATGTAAAGGAGGACATGCAAGGATTGAAAGTTTTGGATCTGATCATTTCATCAGAGGACGTAATTGTGAGTGGGAGTTTTGCACTTCTCTCCAGTTGGCAAGATTGATGATGACGTGATCACCTAAGTTGTGGCTAGTTGTATGAGGATATCTGTGAGAAAAGAATATATGTGGAAGTAAGAGGCTGGTGATCATGACAAGCTTAGGACACAGCTTGGAACTATAGCATGGAATGAGGAATTGAGTCGTAAGGAAATAAATGATGCTTAGGAACTGACAAAGAATATATAACAGCATCGATGTATGAATATATTCTGAAGATCCAAAAGCTAAATGAGGTAAGTATAAAATGGATGAACCAGGGGATTAAGCATAAAATCTGGAAGAAGAAGGCACTTTGGAGGCAGTACAAGATGAATAATAGTAATAATCAGTTGCATGAAGAGTATAAAGAGCAGGCCAGAAAAGTGATTCAGTTGGTAAGGATAACAAAAGTGCAGTATGAGCAGAAATTAGCAAATGGTGCCAAGAAAAACTCTCATCAGGAAGAATGATTATGTTATGATGCTGTTAATGGATGAAACTGGAAGATTGCAGAGGACATAGTTGTTCAGTGAGCAGTTCATCAGGGTGTCTCATCCTCAATGTGAAATCAGAAGCTCAAATGTAGAGAATGAAATGAAAGATTTAATGGTGAGTGAGCAAGAGAAAAACGACGAGTTAAGTAAACTAGATGTTAATAAGGCAATAGGCTTGATGATATATCACCACATCTTGAGGGAATGTTCTAGGGAGTAAGCATCAGCCTTGGCCTACTTGATTAACAAGAATCTTGCAACAGCACAATTCCCAAAGGAGTAGAAGGAAGACAAAATTGTTCCACTCTGCAAGGGTGATAAAGCTAAGGCAACAAATTATAGGTATATCTGGATTTATAGTTAAGGTATTGGAGAGGTTGGTGAGATATAGAATACAAAAATGGATTGATAACAGTGGCATTCTTTATGCTTGTAAGCATGGGTTTGTTAAAGAGAGGTCATGTTTTACAAACTTGCTTATTTACTATAACAATGTGACGAATGCATTGGACAAGGGAGATGCATATACAGTGGCATACTTAGATTTTGCAAAGGCTTTTAATATTATGCCACACAAGTTGGGCACTGAACTAAAGCAGATGGGACTGGATGATAGTGAGTAAGATAGGTGAATGGCTATGTGTGTGGTGGATGGGGGGGGGGGAAGCACTATCTTGAAAGAGAAAAGTCACTAGTGGTGTACAGCAAGGGTCAGTTTTGGGACCACTGTTCTTTAATTTGTATATTAATGATATTGGGATAGGTTTAATTGGTGATATATAACTGTTTGTAGATGGTGCAAAACTGGGGAGAGTGATGAGGAATCAAATATATGTGGCCTTACAGAAGGACTTGAATAGACTGTATCAGTGGGCAACAGTATGGAACTGTTAATTCAATGTTGCCAAGTGCAAAGGTTCTGAAATTTGGAAGGCAACAATGGGATGCAAAGTATACACTTGGTGGGGAAATTTTGAAGAAAGCTGAAGAGATAAGAGACCTTCAAGTGGCGGTGGACAAGTATCTGAAGTTCAGAGGTCATAATGCACAAGTTGTGAAGACATCAGGTTATGACAATGATGGGGAGGACCTTAATAAAGAGGTTCAGGTTCCAATATATGAGGCCTTTATTAGGCCTCATATGGATTATTGTGCACAGATTTGGTCCCTTGATTTTCATGGTGATGAAAATATGTTGGAAATTGTTCAGAGAAAAGTGACTAAGGTCATAACTGGTCTTTCGGATGTGGGATATGAAGATAGACTGAGAGAATGCAGGTTGCAAAACCTTGTGAATAGGAGGAAGAGAGGAGATATGATTGAGATATTTAAGTTGGTAAAGGGTTGTTATCAAGTTAAATGGAAGAAATTTTTCATAGAATGGGTGAAGGAGGTAGAACAAGGGGACATACTTGGAAGAGTTGTATAAGGAGGATGTGAGCAGGGGAATAAGGAGTAGGTTCTTTGCATGGAAAGTGGTTGGTGAGTGAAATGCACTGCCTGACATTGTGGTGAATGCAGATGCACTGAATGAGTTTAAAGCATAGTATGTGTGATGGGCTTTATGTGTAACAGTGTTTGCCTCCTGCGATGAGTTTTTAGACTCCATGGAGGTCTGGTGTTAATAATAATAAATTTAGACTCAATATGGATAATGAATAGAATAAGGAATATAAGTCTTCAATCCAGAAAGAATTATTTCAGTAAACTAAATAAAAGAAAACAATATTCTGACCATGAAAAAAAGTGAATGAATAGAAATCCTTAGCGAAAACAAACCACATAAAAACAGACTGAATCTGAGAGTGGAAAAGATTTCTAAGAAAAGTGCACTAAGTTATGGTGAAAATTAGAAGAGTGCTGTCATTTGGAGTATACTAGGAAAGGCTATTTTATAAGGAAGATCAAAACTACTAGAAGAGTGGTGAGAACCATATTCTAGTAGCAGTGTAAATGCAAAAGATTCAGAAGTAGAAGATTAAACAGCTCAAAAGAACAGCAGAGAAAGCAGAAATGAATTTAATGGAACTAGAGAAAGAAATTTTGAGTAAAAGAAGATTAAAAGAGAGAGAAAGAGAGAGAGAGATTCTAAAATAGGCATCTTCTGGCAATATTATAGAAATGCCTGAGAACCAGCAGAAAGAATCAGGAATCATCTAGGCGAAATGATGCAGTTAATAGTGATACAGAAATCCCAAAAGGTATGATATGACAATACTGAAATCCTGACAAATAACAAATAAATTTGGAGGGAAAATGTTATTAGGAAGCTTATAATAATGTAAACATGTAGCACTATCATAGTATACTTTACATGTCTTGAGGAGTGCATATCAGGAATTTGATGAATCATTAAATAAAGTAATTTGTCAGCAGTTATCGCAATGACTGTGAACTGGGATTGTTAAGAATAAGAAGTTGGTTTTAGATTGCTGTAAATAAGAGTATACATAATTTAAATTATGTATGAGGTAAATGAAATCTCACAGGGCAATAATAACTACTGATTTGCAACTTATATTGTAAGTTAGTAGTTACAATTGAAGGAAACAAAGAAAGAAAGATGGTTTGATATTAAATCAGGTGTTAGGCAGGGATCCTTACAGTCCAGGATGTTATTTATAATCTACTGGACCTAAGTGTGCTGTAGTGAATTTCTTTCAGAATGGAATTGTGTCTATGGGATTTTAGTAGTTTGTTGTAGTGAGGGCATAATAGTGTTTATTATAGTTACAGCCGACTGTAAATCTGCTACAAGTATTAAGGGTCTTTACCAAATTAAATAACTGCTGTGCCAAATTTGGTATGAAAATCAGAGCAATAAAAAGACAATGTATGAAAACAGGCAGGAAAACAAAACAACAACAAAAAAAAATCAACTGTATTTGTAGGCAAAATTTTTAATCAAAATGGCAAAATAAACATGCAAACAGATAACATAATAATTAATCATAGTATGGTCAAAACACTATTATACAAGAATGTTCATACCAATTTTAACTTAATGGATCTGAGAACTGAGTTAGGTAGAAATAAAAGTTGATCAAAGACCAGAGACAGAGTTCTGAAAGAAATTTATACGTGAATGGTATCAATGTCAGAACCATACTAAAACAAAGTTATCAGAAAAGAACTTTGTCAATATACAAGAATGTGTATACAGAGTAACATAAAAATGAAAACTGCTGCAATAATTTCCTTTGGAAACCACCATAGAGCTGAACCACAAAACAAGATACTGAAATTGGTAGTGGAAAAGAGATTTCATAAGTAGAGTCACTTAAACAAAATGGGAGATGAATAATAGCAAAGCAAGTGTTTGAAGCAAAAATGGCTTGAAAAAGACCCCAAGGAAGATAAATATATGTGGATCAAGGCAGCTTGCAGCACTTTAGAAGAACAAAATACAAGAGCTAAACAAATTTGAGAAATGACAAATAATAGACCATTCGGAAGAAGTTGTTGGTTGCAATCTAATCTTATAATCTTGTGTTAAACTTGTAACTAGTACACCCGCTCCCTTGGTGATGAGACACCACATAATAATAAAATATGGATACTTATATGTCAATGGATTCCACCTTTAGGGCCTCACTTATTAAGCCAGTCTGGAAGAAAGTTATTGACAGGAAACTAATCATGAAATATTATGTTGGACTTTCATGATATCTGGCATGTCCTTTGAGGGTATATACCAGAAAATGAGATAATGGTAATTCAAATTAGTGGTGAGGCGATATATATTTGTGAGATGGTCAACCTATTCTGTTAGTTTATGTATAGAAAGGCTTAGGTGTCACTGATGAATCATAATAATGCTTTATGGTATAAACAACACCTCTCTTGGTGTTATGTACATTATACCATAAATTATGAAATTATGGAAATTTAATTTATAAAGGCTCTTACCTTTCTTATGGTATCAGTAGCACTAATGAATTTGTTATAGTTTTCATATACCAATGTTTGCATTTCACTATCTAAAGACTGAATTTCCTTATAGATTAGCTGCTCTTTGTCCATCAACTCTGTAAGACCATATTCTCTTAAAAGCTGTAAAAAGAAACTGACACGTATTAATACAGAATAACAAAATAAATATCTCATAAAAAGAATCCTCTAATATTCACTTGCAAATCATTCAAATAGGATTAGTGACAATACTATTAAAGTGTAAACAAACTATACCATTTATGTTACACTGCATATTTACTGCATCATTTATGTTATTCCCCACCTTGCCTACATAGCCAACCTTTTATATTAATCGGTCATGGAGAATAAGATAATAGTATTTACATATAATTTTATTTTAGTTGGTTAGAATGTTGCAGGTTCATATCCATGATGGTGCATTGACTTCAAAACCAGCATGTTGTGTTTATCCAAATAATGAAACTTGAGTTTGTAAAAATTTTAAATATTTGCTGTAAAGAAATATTCTGTATATCTAAATCTTAAATTCTAACCAAATACAGAGAACAATTATATGGCCATTCTAGAATTATATAATATGATCTCAAATAAAATATTTCTCACTCATTGACAATTAAATCTAGTTCCGAGAGATAACATCAAATACTGTACAAAATAAGAAAGAAAACTGGGAGCTTCCTTTCCAGTGTTTATATTATCACTCTCCTATTTATCTTCCATTATTTTGTTTATTTCTCCTTGCTCATATACAGTCTATCTTATTATTACTATTGTTATTGCATGAGCACCTCCATGGAATCCTAGGACTCATCATGAGCAACCCAAACTAACAACACAATATCTATCATACCTCTCCTTGAAACCATTACAGACAAAATCACACACAACTGACTCAGGTAACCCATTTCCATTCATTCACCACTCTCCAAGCAAAAAATCTAGTCCTCATGCCATTGCTAAACACACTCTTATCCAACTTTTCAGGGATGACTCTTGTTTTGCTCCCTCTAGCCAAGTGCTGAAACATTTCCCCTGCATCAATCCTATTCCTATTCTCCCTTTTTTTTTTTTTTTGCCTATCATCCAATTTCTGCAATCCACAAACCCTCAATCTATCCTCAATGGAGCATTCCACAGAACAACTCGCCTCTTGATCCTCTCCACCACTTCCTTGTCTACAAGAAACCCAGGTGAACAGACCTGAGCACAGTATCCAGATGTGGTCATATCAAGGCTTTATAAAGCGGAATGATAACTCCCTTATCTCTGCTTGTTAGTGTAGTCTTCAATTACCACATAATCCTGTGAGCTACCCTGGCTACTTTAACAATATGTTTTCTAAACTTCAGCTCTTTACCGACTACTACCTGCAAATCCCTGGCTTCAATTTTCTGGAGTACAATTACCACAATGTGGTACAGAGCTTGTAATCTTTGTATCCCATACTGTCAGCCTATTTAAATCATCATGCAAGCTCTCTACATCACCTTGATTAACTATTACCCTCAAATTTACATCATCAGCAAACAACTGAATATCTCCCTTCAAATTATTTCCTATATCATTTATGTACAAATTAAACAGCAGTGGTCCAAGCACAGAGCTCTGTGGCACACCATTGGTCACCTGCCTTCTCCTGGATTCAGCTCCTCCATATACTACATTTTTATGTGTGTCCATCAGCAACCCTTTTGTCCACATCACCAGTTTCCTATTCATCCCCATTTGTTGCAGTTTGCATAACAGAGTTCGATGTGGTCTTCTGTAAAACTCTTATCCAACTCATTCTATCACAAAAAATTATTAAATTACTAAGGCAAGACAATCTTTCACAAAACCATGTTGCCCCTAACAGAGTATCATATTTATATCAGAATATCATATATCTACCCATTCTTGAATTCTCTTTTTGATCAACTTTTCCAGTACTTTTACCACCACTCCTGAGATGCTAATTGGTCTATAATTTCTTATAACAGACTTAGATCCTTCTTTATACAAATGAGTGGTAGTACTGGTAAAGTTGATCAAAAAGAGAATTCAAGAATGGATGGATAAGATGGATTTGTGAAGGGTTGTCATGTCTTAGTAATTTGCTAATTTTTTGTGATAGAATGAGTTGGATAAACATTTGACAGACCACATGGAACTTTGTTATGCAAACGTCAACAAATGGGGATGGATAGGAAACTGGTGATATGGATAAAAGAATGGCTGATGGACAGATATAAAAATGTAGAATATGGAGAAGCTGAATCCAGGAGAAGGCAGGTGACTAGAGGTGTGCCACAGGACTGTGCCTGAACCACTGCTGTTCAATTTGTACATAAATGATATAGGAAATAATTTGAAGGGAGATTTTCAGTTGTTTGCTGATGATGCAAAATTGGGTAGGCTAATAGTCCTTTATGTATTTTGTCCTTCTTCCACTCTCTTGGGACTTTGCCAGCACTGAGACTTAAATTAAACAGCCTAGTCAAAGCTATTGCCAGTTCCCCTGCACATTCTCATAAAATACAAGCCAATATTCCATCCAATCCCACAGATGTATCTGCATTCAGATTCTGCAATATATTAAGTACCTTCAATTCTTTAACCAGTGTTCTCATATCAGTTCGCATCACCTCTGTCTTAACAATATCTTCACTAGGATTATATACAGTTGCAAAATGATTACTCAGTAGCTCAACCATCTGCCTCTGTTACCCTCTCTATCATCTGTACTCATTAAAGTTATCCTTCCTTAGTTGTTCTTCCTCCTATTTGTCACATAAGGAAATAGGAGAAAGAAAATTCCAAAAAACTCTTTGGAATTTCCTTTCGCCTGTTCTGACCTCTCAAATTTCTCAGAATACCATAAAAGTTGAAGATCTCACTTGACTAGTATACTTGCATGTCTTCTAGTAAGCATCATCATCATCATCAATTTCCTGCCATGTACCCTCACAAGGAGTGTACAGGATATGATAGTACTACATGAAAAATTTACATCATTACTAACTTCCTATCTACAATTTTCCTCCAAATCAGTCTGTTACTTGTCAAGACTCCAACATTATCAGATCTTATATTTCTATTGTCCAGGGCACTTTGTACCATATCAATCCACCTATATCTTGGTCTTCCTCTGAGTCGTTTTCCTGCCAACCTGGCATAGAACACTTGTTTTGCTAATCTTTCCTTGCCCATTCTGTTTAAGTGACCATACCTCCTCCTGAGATTAGCTCTGCTAATGCATTCCTGGATGCTGACAATGTCAAGTTCTTTCCTAATATCTTCATTTTTAATATGATATTGCCATTGATGCCATCTGTTCAGGCCTATAATCTTTCTCAGGACTCTCCTATCTGCGGTCTCTAGTCTTTGGTCAAATGTTTTACTTCTGACCCAGCACTCAGATCCATAAGTTAAAACTGGTTTGAACACTGTCTTGTATACACTAATTTAGTGTTCCGACTAATTTCTCTCTTATTCCATATGAATTTATTCAATTGACTTCCTACCATACCAGCTTTGTTGATTCTGTTGTCTATTTCTATATTTAATTTACCATCTTCACTAAAAATCATGCCTAATTAGTTGAAATGTTTTACTTGTTCCACAGGTTCTCCATTCACAACACAGTTGACATTGTAAGTGGAGGTTTCTATGGTTTAGAAGTTCACATGGTATATTCCGGTAATTGGACCACATTTTTTAATAAGCTATACTAAACACAATGAACTAATAAAAGACCCGACAAGCTTCGTAAGTCGTTTGACTTACATCTTCAGGGGTAAAAGGTAACTGAAAGTTAAAACAACAAAAAAGAGATTAACAGTTGTAGCCGTCTGACTATTCATAAAATTAAAAATCAGAATGCAGATTCAAAGCAGTGCAGGGTTTAAACAATGCTGGATGATGTCACGTTCTGTTGTTCACGTTCATAATGTCCGAGATCTGACTGAGGTATATTTTTTATTAAAACTGACCAAACTTGGTGGAGAATTAATCCTTGATTTTCATTGCATTGTGTTGGTATTTTGAGCATGTTTGCAGCTTCTTTAAATTTCCTTATGTAACAGTTTTTTTTCTACGACATGCTTGTATTCTGCCATAGTACATTGTGGCCGGTGGAAGTGGTATGGAAAGCTAGACCTGATTTTTGTTGTATTCTGTTTTGTACATCCTTTTGGTGTTCGTTCATGCGAATTTCCCCAGATCATTCTGTCTGTCCTACATAGCAGATGCCACAAGAACAATAAATGTTGTAAACACCTGGTTTTTTTTAAAGGATGATGAGGAGGTTTCGGGGGATGTAGAAATCATGAGATGTAGAAGCCAGTGGGCAGAAAGGCTACTTTGATGTTATATTTGTTAAGTAATTTAGCCATCTTGTCTGTAACATTTTTGATATATGGAAGCATGATAGCATTTTTGAAATCTTGTTTCTGAGAGATGTTTGTAGGAGGTGTGTGGAGGATTTTTTTGATAGTCTTGGTTTCATAACCATTCTTTTGAAAGATCCGTGTTAGATATTCTAATTCTTCGTTTCTATGTTTTTCTGTGCTGGAAATGTTATACGCTCTGTCCCTTAGGGTTTTTATTATACCTATTTTTTGTGAAGGGTGGTGGTGTGAGACCGCATTAAGAAATCTTCCTGTGTTGGTGGGTTTTCTATATATTGAGAAAGAAAGTTTATTATCCTTTTCATTGACTTCTAATAGAATGTCTAGAAAAGGCACTTTTCTAAGTTCTTCATGTTCTAAAGTAAATTTTATATTATTATGCAAATTATTTAGGTAATCTTTGAAAGCAATGAGTTCATCTGTTGTTCCTGGCCATATGATGAATATATCATTGACTTAGCGTAGCCATATTTTTTGTTTTTGATGATAATTGTTTAAAGCATTATTTTCAAAGTTTTCCATAAATAGGTTAGCTAAAGCTGGAGAGAGGAAAGAGCCCATAGCCAGTCCTTCTTTTTGTTCCCAAAATTTGTCTTGAAACATGAAAAAAGTATTATTTATACAATGTTTATAAAGATATACGATGTACAGAGGAAAAAGATCTTCTAGGAGATTTACAGTTTCGTTTCTTGGAACATTTGTAAATAGGCTGATAACATCCAAACTTGCTAATATGTCTGAAGGTCCAATATAAATATCTTTTACTTTTTCAATAAAATGTGTACTGTTCTTGATGAAAGAAGATGTTTTTCCTGTATGAGGCAAAATCATTTTGGTGAGATGTTTTGCTAAATTAGAGGTCAGAGAGTCTCTACCATCTACTATTGGTCTTAAGGGAATACCTATCGTATGAATTTTTGGTACACCATAAATTTTTGAAACTAATGGGTGTTTTGAATGTAGAGTTCTTTTGAGTTCTTCAGTCCAATTAGGTATCTTTTTGATTAGATCATTGGTTTTATTGTGAGCACGCCAAGTGGGATCTCTCAACATCACCAGTTAAAGATCGGTACTATCAACATAAGAAGCCTGAATGGCAAAGAAATGGAGCTAGCTGAGGAATTAGATAAGTACCAGATCGACATAATAGGGGTGACTGAAACAAAAAAGACAAAAACTGGTGAGATATTTCTGAGCAATAAATACAAAATGTTATATTCAGGCAATGACAAACAAGGAAAAGAAGGAGTAGCCATAGTGTTCAACACAAAACAAGAGGCTAATCTTCTTGAATGGCAGGCTGTCTCAAGTAGAGTAATGTGGGCAAATATGAGAATGGATAATTGGACAATGAGACTTATCTGTGCCTATGGTCCCACAGAAGATTCTATTAAGGTAGAAGTGGAGGAATTTTTTTGAGACTTTAGAAAAAGCAACTGACACAATGAAAAAGGAAAAGTTGGTCCTTCTTGGGGATCTAAATAGCAGAGTAGAAAATGATTGTCAGACATACAAAATTATTTGGGGAAAATTTGGAGAAAAGAGCAAAGCTAATAATAATGGCAAATATCTGTTGGATTTCTGCTCAGGACATGGACTAGTTATTACTAACACCATATTCCAACATAAAAATGTGCACAAATTCACATGGAGAGAAGAGGCAAGGAATAAGAAAAGTCTCATTGATTATGTTACTGTTGATAGTGATGTTTTCTCCCTGGTGCAGGATGCCAGAGTGTACAGAGGATTTGAAATTGGAAGTGATCACTATTTAGTCTTGAGCAGGATAAAATTGAATTTCATATTGAAAAGAATAACATGTAAGAAAGTTTTAAAGCGAATAAAAGTCGAGCAGCTCTCAGATGTGAACAGTAGACTAAAATACACAAAGATTATTGAAGGAAAAATGAAAGAGTTTGAGAACAGGAACCAAACCTTGGAGATTCGGTGGCAAGCCTTGAAGAAAACCCTGATTGATTCAACTAGAGAGGCATGTGGTGAAGTTGTCTGCAAGGATAGAAAAATTAGAACTCCATGGTGAACACAGGAAGTAAAAGAGGCAGTGAAGGAAAAGAAGAAAGCATATCAAAAGTTCCTGGAAAATTAGTCAGCTTGTGCTCTTAGAGAATACAAAGACAAATGCAAGAATGCTAAACACTGTGTAAAACTAGCTAAACAAAAGTCATGCGAGGACTTTGGCAAGAATATAGAAAATAAATATCAAGAAGGTCGCAAAATATTTTGGAGGTTGTTGAAGAAGCTTAGGAATGGAGGAAAGCAAGGAGTTAGAGATGATAAAGTGGCATGAAAATGGGAGAAAAAGATATCCTTGAAGTATGGAGTAATTACTTTGAAAATTTGCTAAATGAAACAAGCAGTGATGACAGCATAGTGATAAAAAACACTGACTAGTAATGCAGTCAGGAATACATATCCATACTTGAAGTAGAAAAAGCCATTGAAGGCTTGAAATGACAAAAGGCAGCAGGAGTAGATGATATTCAACCAGAAATGCTTAAGTATGGTGGTATAAAAGTCTAACAGTGGCTGCACTGCATAGTTCAGAAGTTGTGGACAGAGGGACGAATTCCTGATGATTGGAGTAGAGCTCTCATAGTACCCATATATAAAAGGGAAATAAAACTGAATGTGAGAATTACAGAGGTATATCCCTACTGAGTGTTCCTGGTAAGATATTATTATTATTATTATTATTGTTCTGGACAACTCCAAGGAGTCGACAGACTCATCGAGGGAGGCCCTAACATCATGTCAAGAACAACTATTCGACATTGACACAGTATCTATCATACCTTGCCTTGAACTCATTCACGGTCGTAGCACCCACAACAGACTCTGGAAGCTTATTCCACTCATTCACTACTCTCCAAGTATAAAACCTAGCTCTAACACCCTTGTCAACTATGCTCTTTCCCAGTTTCCATTCATGGCCCCTAGTCCTCCCACCACCAGTCATATTTTCAAAAATATCTTCTGGATCAATCTTATAGAAACCCTTCAGTAATTTGAATGTCTCAATCATATCACCCCTCCTTCGCCTATCGACCAATTTCTGCAACCCACAAATCTTCAACCTATTCTCATAAGGTTCATTCCACAGACCTGCTATCATCTTGGTCACTCGTCTCTGGATCCTCTCCACTTCCTCCCCATCATGAAGAAACCCTGGTGCCCATAACTGGGCACAGTAGTCCAGATGGGGACTTATCAAGGCTCGATACAAAGGAACAACAACTTGTTTGTCTCTGCATGTTAAAGTATTTTTCAGAAGCCAAGTGATTTGGTGAGCTGTTTTAGTCACTTTTGCAATGTGCCCCCTAAACTTCAATTCCCTATCTATGCAAGTATACTTGAGAAACGGTCGAGAAGAATTGTGGAAGAAAAGCTTGGTGAAGAACAAGCTGGATTCAGGCCAAATAGAGACTGTCAATATCAGATCTTCACTTTACAACAAATAGTTGAGAAACCATGGGAATATAACAAAGATCTGTATTTAAGTTTTGTCGACCTGAAAAAGTCATATGACAAGGTGCCAAGAGAGAAGCTATTCAATATGCTATAGTTATATGGTGTCAATGGAGTATTATATCAAGCAATACTTAGTCTTTATTTGAAATTTGTAAGTCAGCAGTCAGAATTGAAGGAAGTACAGGAAGATGGTTTAATGTTAAATCTGGTGCGAGACAAGGATGTGCATTATCCCCTCTGTTATTCATTATCTATATGGATCACATTATGAAGGAAAGTGGTATTAAACCTGATATCAAAATTGGAGATGTTAATGTCAGCTCTTTGCTTTATGTGGAAGATGTTATACTTCTAAATAAATCCACTACAAGTTTGCAAGATTCCTTGACTAAATTGAATAACTGTTGTAATAGATATGGTATGAAGGTTAGCATTAAAAAGACAGACAATGAAAATAGGTAGTATTGTTGAAAATGCCAACTGTGTTGTGAACGGAGAATCTGTGGAACAAGTAAAACATTTCAGCCACTTAGGCACGATTTTTACTGAAGATGGTAAATTAAATATGGAAATAGACAACAGAATCAAGAAAGCTGGTATGGTAGGCAGTCAATTGAATAAATTCATATGGAATAAGAGAGAAATTAATCGGAACACTAAATTAGCTGTATAGAAGACAGTGTTCAAACCAGTTTAAATTTATGGATCTGAGAGCTGGGTCAGAAGTAAAACACTTGACCAAAAACTAGAGACCACAGATATGAGAGTCCTGAGAAAGATTAGAGGCATGAACAGATGGCATCAATGGCAATATCATATTAAAAATGAGGATATTAGGAAAGAACTTGACATTGTCAGCATCCAGGAATGCGTTAGCAGAGCTAATCTCAGGTGGTATGGTCACTTAAACACAATGGGCAAAGAAAGATTAGCGAAACAAGTGTTCTCTGCCAGGTTGGCAGGAAAACGACCCAGAGGAAGACCAAGATATAGGTGTATTGATACGGTACAAAGTGCCTTAGACGATAGAAATATAAAATCTGATAATGTTGCCGTCTTGACAAGTAACAGACTGATTTGGAGGAAAATTGTAGATAGGAAGTTAGTAATGATGTAAATTTTTCATGTAGTACTATCATATCCTGTACACCCCCTTAAGGGTACAAGTCAGGAATTTGATGATGACATTTTATCTTTTTTTTTTTTGTTATATAATAAAGTAATCTTTAGATCAAACAGTTCATGCAAACAAGTTTGCATGAACTGTTTGATGAACTTTGTGAAACTTTCTGTCATTTAATAATTTCTCATTAGAAATTATTAAATTTCTAATGAGAAATTATTATAGAAAAAAAAGACTGATGGGAATGCAAACGAAAAGGAAAACTACAAAGAAAAATGCATATTTGATAAGACAAAGCAAAAACTATCCCCAGAGAAATAGTTTTGGATTAGAGTAAGAAAGATTTTGCTACTGCTATGATTGAACAATAACAATACTTGAGTTCATGGTATTCCTCAGAAGTTAAAAAAAAAAATTTCAAAAGAAAATGCCATTACCTAATTAGAATGACTGCAGAATACTGTAGTCTAAATCCAACAGTCACTCTGGTGATAAGAAATGCTGAAGAATGAATCTTACAATCACTGACATCTTTAAAAAACTTATTCACTCAAAGTAACAACATATGATGCATCTGAATAATGAAATATGATAGGTGTCACATTTTTTTTTTTTAATAATGGTGAAAGTGAATGAGATAAAACATGGTGGACAGATAGCCCTCTACGGAAAAGACCTCTGCTGTTAATAACATTCAAAACATCACCATTGCAGTGTGGCACTACTGTTGTCTCACAACTAATTCTAGTTGCAAGATGGAAGCTACCACACAAGCATGATCCAAAACAGGTGTCTGTGAAGTTATTCATTTTTTGCAAGCAAAAGGCATTCACTGTGAACTGGTTGCTATGTATGGTGTAAAGGTGATGTCAAAGAAGCAGGTGTGTGTTTGGTGCAATGAATTTAAAGTGGGCCATGGTGAAATTGAAAATTGGCACTGGGCAGACAAGCCTTCATTGAGCAAGACAGAAGACAACATTTTGCACATTAAGGGCATTATTCTTGAAGATCAGCAAGTGAAACTGCATGAAATTGTACATGTTGTGAACTTGAATAGGTCCACTGTTTACAAAATTGTTCACAATGTCCTTGGCTTTCGAAAGGTGTGCTCCCACTGTGTGCCTTGACAATTGTCAGAGGAGCACAAGGCAACATGCATGGGAATGGGTCCGGAGAATCTGTTGCAATACAGCAACAAAGGTGAGGATTACAAAGGTGAGGATTTTCTTGCTCACCTGGTCACAGGAGTCAAAATGCGAGTTCATCATTTTACCCCAGAGAGCAAACAAGACTCCATGACCTGGAAACATCCACAATCTCCTGTGTGCAAAAAATTCAAAACAGTTCTCACTGTCCGAAAAGTCATGGCCACAGTGTTCTGGGATCGCCAAAGAGTTCTGTTGGCCGACTTTTTGCCGAAGGGAAGACAAACGATAGAGAATCTTTACTGTGTAACGTTGGACAAACTGAAAGCCAACATTTAATGTAAATGAACTCCTGACAAGGACTCCTGACAAGCAGTGTGATTTTGTTGCACAACAATGCTACTCCACAACCCACATGAGTGATTGCACTATAATCATTGGGAAACTCTGCCACATTCCCCCCCCCCCCATTACAGTTGAAACTTAGCAGCTTGAGATTTCCATTTGTTCAGACCCTACAAGAAACACCTTTCCAGAGAGCATTTCACTACAGATGAGGAAGTTCATCAGGTGGTGCACAGTTGGTTACTGGGTGCAGGCACAGACTTCTTTAGCAATGGTATTGATAAACTGATTTTCGTTGAGGCAAGCAGATCAATAAATTTGGAGACTTTGAGGAGAAGTAGCGCATGTTCACTTATTTCTTGGTATATAATTTCAACTTCCTATTAATAAACATCCTTGAGAAAAAAAAAAAAAATGTGTTACCTTACTTTTCAGAAACCCCTCATATAAACATATATTTGCAAATTTCTTAAAAATTTTCTTCAAGACGTGTGTTTAACTTGGAACAAATTATGATGAAAGTGTATTTTATCAGTAAATTACTTAATTAATCTACTCACATCTTATATATCTGCATGAATATCTTTCTCTGGTTATTGTTGACTACTATATAAACTGCACTGTTGTGCCTACTGCCAATACTAAAGATGGAACTGCCTTAATTTTCTTTATTACTTTCCATTCTCACAAAAAGAGAGAGAGAGAGAGAGAGAGAAGTGAGAGAGAGAGAGAGAGAGAGAAGGGGAGAGGAGAGAGAGAGAGAGAGAGAAGGAGAGAGAGAGAGAGAATTTGCAGTGTATTTTTTATGGAAATCGAACAATAAAACCTAGACCAAACAGAACTTTTGGCTTACAATAAACAGGGTGATGGTTTCATGTTGATTGATGAAATTCATCTTTCACCTATCTAGCCGAATAATAGCATATCCACTCTCCAACAAACATGCTGCATGTTTGAATTCTGTAATATGAAAGTTCCATGTTTAATATCTAGAGCAAGGATTCTGGACTACTCAAAAAAATAAATAAATAATAATAATAAAAAGAGAACAAAAAATCCTTAGCTCACCTTCAGTACTATTAGTACATTAGTAAAAATCTTTCATGAATGAAAATCACATTAAAAAAAAAGGCACCTAAGACCATTTTACAAACATATATGTCCAAGATAACATTCGAACTGACAGTCTGTTGGTTTGGAGAGAGGTTTGCAAAAAGTGATATAAAAGAGATCAAAATATACCAACAAAAAAAAAAAAATAATATTTCTAGGAAGCTGTTATTTATGGTAAATAAACTGTCTTTCAAAGCATTTCCAGTTGAAATAAATATCACATCAGAACAAATGGAATTTCCATGAATTTTAAATTTTGTAGAAACTAATCACGAAAATCATGCAAACACACACATACATACTGGATTACTTAAAGCATGATATGGCACCAGGGCTGGATTAACCATTAAGCAAAATAAGCACGTGCTTAGGGCATCATGAAAAGGGGGGCACCACAGAATTTCTGCTTTAGCTAGATGACGAATTTAATTTAAATTAACTTTTAATGAGTTTTTCGTTGTTTTTATCTTTTCTTACTTTTACCCTTTACCTACTTTGTTTCAATAAATAATGATGTGTAGAAGGCCTAATAAAACTCTAACCACATGCATGACGGTTCATTTACACCGTATTATCGCTCACGACGTTTTCTGGCACTACCATTGCGTAAATTGCATAAAATAAAAATTACTTCATTTGTCAAAAATTACAAATCAGGTAATTTTTTATAATTAACGTAACCATTTTATTTTCCTGTCTGTTTTAGGTCTTGTTTTAATAAATTGTCTTATAAAAGGCTCCAGAAACAAATATAAAACAAATCACGTGGTTGTCTCAGAAACGCGCCTCTGGTAAAAGGACTAGCTGTCGCAGAAGTGCGACTCCGGTAAAATAAGAGTTAATTAAAGCACGAAAACACAAGATTCAGCTGTAAGCAGAAAATTAAATTGTTCGTATGACTCTGCCTGTGATATGTGTAACTGTGTTGATTGCCACCTAATATTCAACAAAATAATCTTTTTATTTCTATATTTAACAGATCCCAAGAACCAAGATGAAACATGTTCAGTTAAGTGATGCACAAAAGCAAAAACTATCAAAAAAGAAACAAGAGGAGACTTTGGAATTAGATTCCAAGACTGCAAAGCTGACTAATTTCTTCACACAAGTTCCAAAACAATATATACCAATTCCTGATCAGAGCCAATCTCTGTCATTAGAAGTGGACACAAATACCACTCTGATCACTTCAAAATCAAAATATGATGATGTTGGAATCATCAAGGTGTCACAAGCAGGTTCATCTAGCACATGTCTCACTACTGACCTCACTTTGTCTGTAAATTCTCTTGATATCTCTACTGCAAATGTTGATGCAAGTTGCTTTAGAAAACATTCTGAGGTTGAAATAATTGCTGAAAATGAAAGTTTAGTGGGCCATGGTGATGGTGGTGAAATGATTCAGTCTGCAAAAGATGAAGTAAATACAGCAAAAGATCCAGGGTTGTGACTTAATCTCTGCTGAAAAGTGGCTTATTGGACTGCTTGTGGACCCGGTGACTGTCAACACCACGATGGGCTGTTTGACAAGTC
This sequence comes from Typopeltis vanoorti, assembly GCF_054136105.1. Taxonomy (NCBI): domain Eukaryota; kingdom Metazoa; phylum Arthropoda; class Arachnida; order Uropygi; family Thelyphonidae; genus Typopeltis; species Typopeltis vanoorti. The sequence goes on from NC_143553.1 coordinate 6,505,431, forward strand.
TTACCGACATTTCAGTAGTGGCAAACCAGTAAGATACTGTTCGCAGAAACTTTTTGTTGGGACAAAAGCCAATGGTGAGGAATACAAGAGAGAGTGGTTATTGTATTCACCATTCAAGGGGATCAGTTTATTGTTTTGTTTGTAAACTGTTTGCTCCTAAAAATTTCTCACATTTTGTTACAAGAGAAGGGTTCAGTGACTGGCGAAATACTATTGTAATTGATCAACATGAAAAAAGCACTACTCACCGAGACACTCTGTGCTAACAAGCTTAACTTGCAGACAAGGTGTAGGGTTGGGACAACAGTTGGAAAAACAAATTAAACAAATTCAGGAAGAGTGTGATTACTGGGAACATGTCCTAAGACGTGTCATAGCTGTTATTCGTACGTTAGCTGAACGTGGCTTGGTTTTTTGAGGAACAGAAGAAAGATTTGGATCATTGCAAAATGGGAACTTTTTAGGGCTGCTTGAGCTCATAAGTCAGTTTGATCCATTTTTAGCAGGTCACATTGCGAAATATGGAAATTGTGGCAAAGGAAATCCTTCTTATCTGTCCAAAGCCACCTGTGAGGAACTCATTCAACTGATGGCTCAAAAGGTCTACGTGCTTATTGTTGATGATGTAAAATCTTCTGGTTATTTTAATTTGTCAGTTGATTCAACACCAGATCTGTCACATATCGACCAGTTAAGTGTTGTACTTAGGTACTTAAAAGATGGACAGCCTACTGAATGCTTTTTAACCTTTCTGGAAATGAAAAGCCATACTGGTGAGGAAATGGCAAATCAGGTGTTGCAGTACTTACGTAAAGTTTGTCAGCTAAACTTTTCAAAATGTAGGGGTTAGTCTTATGACAACGCTGCTAACACGTCTGGGCATTATAAGGGGATGCAGCAAAAAATTTTAGAAACAAACAAGTTTGCTATATATGTGCCCTGTGCAGCTCATTCACTAAATTCGGTAGGCCGAAGTGCTACGGACTGCTGTCAAGAGGCGGTTAATTTCTTCTCTACAGTGTGGTTGCTCTATACCTTTTTTTCAGCCTCAACCTTTTTAAGGTGGACAATTCTTAAAGGTTGTATTGGAAATGAAAATGTCTTAAAATCCCTCTCTGATACCAGATGGGAGGCACATGCTATGGCAACAGCAGCAATTTTGAAATCTTTCCTTCAAATTTTAGAAGCATTAGACTGTATAGCTGAAGACCAGTCACAAAAGGGAGACACTAGAAGAGAAGCAGATAATATTGCAAATAATATGCAAGCACTAAAATTCGTTTTTATGTTGAATTTTTTGGGATGAGATTTTGCAAACTTTTCATAGAGTAAGCCAAGTTCTACAGAATGAGGATGTCAACTTAAAAACATGTGCAGATCTGTATGGATCATTAGCTGACCAATTGTGCACTTCAAGAAATGAATTTGAAAGATATGAAGCAGCTACAAAGGAAGTGCTACCAGATGTTGATTACAAGGCAGCTCAAACTTGCAAACGTATCAGAAAGAAGGTACCCAATGATGGAGATGCTCCAGAAGTATATCTGAATGCCAGAGATAAATTTCGTATCACCACCTTATACACAATTGTTGACAAACTTGAAACAGAGATGAGAAGAAGAGAAGAGATATACAAAGAAATATCAGAGAGATTTTCTTTTCTAAGTGATCTCATACGGAGGTAGGAGGGTTTTTATTCCCGGAAACTCGGGTTTTTCATCCTGCATACATACAAATCGGCCCTTCAGAACACACGCAATTTACAGACAAAAATTACTAGTTGTGGTGGTGTTGGAGGTGGGCGGTAGATGGCGTTGATTCGTAGTAGAGGTAAGGTGTAGAGACAGTTGAAGATGTCCTCCCGCGATGAGTCTTCGGACTCCTTGGAGGCGTCAGGAATAATAATAATAATAATAATAATAAAGTGATGTGCCACATAATGCTACTTCAGTGACTTCATCATCTACTGAAATTGAAAGGTATTCTCAGTGTTGTCAAAAGCCGATTGATGCTTACCCAGAGGACTTGAACACTAATTTCTCAGCTGTTCAGCAGTTTCACTCATATGTGAGCCATAAGTTCAGTGCAACAAAAAATGTAAAAACAAGATTCAGTTATGCTGAACTTTATAAAATAATTGTAAAAGACAATATTGAGTGTGCTTTTTCAAATATAGACATTGCCTCTCATATATTTTTAACATTGACGGTCACAAACTACTCAGCTGAGCATTCATTTTCTCAGTTGAAGTATATTAAAAATCCCATCAGAACAACTATGCAACAAGGCAGGTTGAATGCCTTATGTCTACTAAGTATAGAAGCAGATGTATTACGTAAGATTAATTTTGAGGATCTGATCAAAGACTTTACAATTAAAAAAAGTAGGAGAAAACTTTTCAAATCTAAATAAAGTTGAAGAATACAAAAATAAACATTAGTTTCCATCTTATAGTTCACCCACCGATTAGAGATCCCTCGACACTTCTGTGCATGTCAGAAAAAGGAAAATCCATTCCAATAATTGGGTAATCAATCTGTCTTCTGGGATGAGTTTGTTTATTATTACAGGTCAGAAAATTTAGCTTTTCTTTTACGAACATTGCTGTTTTTTTAAAGTGTAACTATTTTGCTTGTATATATCAGTTGGAAAAATGTACGTAAAGTATTATCAAAATTAAAAAAGGTATAGCATAAAACAAAAATTTAACTAAGTTTCTTTTTAAGAAAGTTTTCTATAAAATAAAAATAATTATACAGAAAAACAGAAATTTTTCAAATGAACTTAGATATTCTAAACTTACAGTTGAGAGAACTGAGACACTTTAATGTCCTAAACCGATTAATTATTTATGACTTGTTGTGACTTTAACAAACCCATGCAAAAAAGTTGGAAAAAAATACCACTGTCAAATCCTTTTAATCTTCAGAGTCATATGAATCAGTGTCCGAATCGCCATCACTTTCACTTAAACTGATTACCAAAGGCTCGCATAATTCTTCGATAATTCCGTCTCTGTCCCAATACATATTTTCCAATGAGGTGACATGAGAGCAATATTTTCCCCATTTTGAACTGTAATACTTTCAATCACCTGTTCTGAAAGCTTAAAAAGTTCAACATGTCAATAGCCCCAGTTACGTTGCGATACCGAATGAAACTTTTCACTTTTGCCCAAACATACTCAATAGCATTAATATCACAATGATATGGTGGTAGCCTCAAAGCTAGAAAGCCATGCTCTTTGGGCATCGTGTCAAATTTAAATAGTTTAGTCGTGGGCAAGTTTCTTTTGACCAAATTAAGCAATTCAATTTTTTGCATATCTGGGGAATGAGAAATGTTATTTGCAGAGAGCCAATCCATAAGAACTTGCTTCTTATTAGACCAATTTGGAACTTTGTTTAATCGAATAGAGTGATATGAAGCATTATCAATTATAACAACAGCATTTTTAGGAAGGTTTGGAATCAGTTTTTCTTCTGCCCACTTTTCGAAGATTGTAGAATTCATTTGCTCATGGTAATCTCCAGTAGTTGAATTGGCTTTGTATAGTAAGTTTGAATCAGTAAAAAACCCATTTCTCCACCTGCACACAAAATTATTATGCGCCGCAAGGCATTTTCAGTTTGTAGCACTCCACATTCTTCTTTAGACTGCCAACATTTTCCATAAGTTAAATTACTATCAATCCAAGTTTCATCTAGATACACAATCAGTCTTTTCTCCTCCCTGAAATGTCTTATTGCTCTCAAATACTGCGTTCTAGAAAAAACAATGTCACTTCACACCATGATAAGTTTCCTTTTATTCTGGGACTTTTTAAAACAAAATCAGATTTCATGAAGTATTTTCCTTAAAGTTTCTCTTTTCCAAAGAAAATTAATTTTTTTTTAAGCACAGGAATCAATTTCGGAACAGTTGGCACTCTTTTCTCGACCACGTAAAATTCGTGAATAGTTCTTCTTTATAACGTCTACATCAAAATCATTCAAAGCTATGGTTTCAATGGTTTTCTTTCTCTGGCGCTTTTTTTTAAAAAGATTTAAATTTTGGCTTACCTTCACCTTTTGATTCCCTACGAATTCTTTTAACAGTCGACCCCGATACGCCCGCAATTGCACTCGCACGTTTTATGACTTGAGAAAGGAGAACAAGGAGACTGCCTTCTGACGATTCTTTTTCGCAGAATGTCAGCACATTATTCAATATTCTTTTGCAAGAGCTAATGAAACGTTTAAAAACAGAACTTGTTGACTGTACTGGATCCATCATACAAATTAATAATAAAAAAATAATGCAAAAAAGTGACAACAAAAATCAAGCTAGTACTAGTACAGCGACAGACAAGAAAGCACGTGATTTCGCATGTTGGCGACCAATTCATACCTCCTTCATTTCTTTCTTCCCTTCAACAAAATTCCAAGGAGAGACCTGCAAACGGTGGGCAAACTATACTATAAGTTTTGTTTCATTTTGAAAAATAAAAATTTATTTTATGATTTATTATTGTTTATATTTTGAATTACATATATATGGGGCACCAAAATCTTTTAAGTGCTTAGGGCCTCTATGGGTCTTAATCCAGCCCTGTATGGCACAAATGGCAAATAATGTTTATGTACTCGATTTAGATTATTAATACTATTGTTATTGGTGGTGGTGGGCAGTAGATGGCATTGTGTGCGTAGTTGGAGAATCAAGCAGTGGAGATGGTGAGATGTGAATAGTGTAGTGGTGTCCTCTCACAATGGAAGTGTCACGTAATAATAATAATAATGTAATCTGATGAAATGCAATAAAATTACAGATACACTTGAAAAGTTCCTTTAGATGCATGATATAAGATGTATCCTTCAGTTTATATATAACTAATTTATGTCTAGCTTAAACTTCAATTTTTTTTATTTACTTATTTTATTTATTATTATATTATATTATATTATTTTATTATTATATTATTTTTTTTGCAACTAACATTTCTGAAATTATATTTTTACCTTATTCAAATATAAATCAGGATTAAAATCTGGTCCATTTATATTAAATGGATCAAAAATTTCTTCAATGTTTTCCTCTGACAAACCATAATATTGCTTTAGTAGTCCTCGACGCCGCCGTCTTTGAGTAACTTCAGTGGCATCTAAATAAAAGACAGTAAGATTCAAATATTTTGTTAGATAAACACTTAATGAATAAAACAACAAAAAATTTTAATTACCAAAACCGGTCTGGGTAGTGACCTCTTCTCATAATGTAAAACAATATATATACATCTCTTAGGAGCTGGGTTTTACATAATGAGAGAATAGTAAAGTTAGTGACGGAGCTTGCTCCACCTTTGCATGGAGTTGCCCTGGTGTTGTACTATCCAAGTGATCATTTACACTTGGTTCCGCCGATAGTCTTTTCGGCATTGAAACTCTATGGGTGTCGATGGATTTCAACCCGAGTTTCGTACCCGGCTATAAAATAAAATGGGATTTAACATCTCCCTCTTAATTAAAAAATTTTAATGTTTATATTTTAAAAAACAAAATAAACTAGCATAGAAAATTCAAATACACTGATGGCACTTTATGCTATAACTCTATAATTAAATAGAAGTAAAAATGAAATGCATGGATTTCTCAATATGTTTTAAGATAATCCAAAATGTGAAATCATGAAATATGAATCTATGAGGTTAAAGAGAGATCTGCTATTCCTTATGCATCCTACTTCTTATTAGTGGAAGTAGAGAGCAAGAACGAAAAGAGAGTTCTGCTCAGTTTTTCCTGAAGGTGAATCAAGGTGAATATGAGATGACTAGTTGACGCATTCATCATAGCAGGGTTAAAAGAGAGTAAAAGAATTACAGATACCAATTCAGATGGCTGGCCTGGTTGGCCAAGTGGTTAGCATAACCCGCTCTCCAGCCAAAAGGCTGCGGGTCCAAATCCCACCTAGAGCATGGATGTTTGTGATTGTCTTTCACCTTCATACAAAAATATATACACTCTCCCAATACAGAATGGGCAGCAATGGGGAGAAGCCGATACAGTCCTCCTGCAATGGGGAGTGCCGTTCACCCAGCAGTGGGAAAGACAGGTTGAATATCATCAATTCAGATGAACCGTACATGGGGAAAAAAAATTTCCTAAAAAAAAAAAAAAAGCTATGCAGAAGAAATAGGCAAATTGAGTGGGTGAGAAATCAAGAATGACCTGAAGGACTGAGCTAATTTACCCAAGATCATAGAATCAGTCTGCAGTCTGAGAAGAAACAAAAGTGCAACAGATGAAAGAGAGAATTAGTACAGAGAGGAGGGGGGGGGGGGTCTGAAAGGGAAAAAAACATAATACAGATACTGTTATTCTGCACCAAATTTACAGCTCTTAGGGAAGTTATGGAGATTTGGGACAAGCACAAATGCAAGAGTAGAAGCCTGTTAGATAGCCTGGAAACTCAAGATTTTTCATCCTGCAAAACAAACAGGCCAGAATACACACAATTAGCAGATAACACAATAGCTTCATAATCTCAGTTACTTTGGCTGTAATTTCAAACCACAGCATTTAGACAGCTGTAGTATCTGATGATGACTGTCACAATCAATGATAAGCTGAGATAAGTTTCCAAATTATAGTTATACAATTTATATATAAGTGAACTGTTAATATTGTATAAGATATTCTTACTCATTTTGAGCAAACAAATTTATTATTATTATTATTATTATTCAGGCCTCCATGGAGTCAAAACACTCATCATGGGAGGTCCTTTCTAGGAAACACAGTCTATCATACCACTTTTTGAACTGAAAATATCTAACAGTCTGCTAATTTAAGTAAGCAAAATAAATAGCAGCAAAAAATAAATAAGAAAATTCGAATCCACAGAAGAATGAAAAGTGTGATGAAAGATTCATATTATGTAATCCCTAAAATATGACATCAGGAATGGACATGTACATAGATTTCCCCCTTTAAAGCTCCTTCCAAGCAACAGTCCCTTCATGCAGCTAGCCTACAGAACTACTTCATTGCTATGTACTCAAATAGAGACATCGTAGAGTTCATCCAGATACAGTCACAACTTTCTTGAAGAATGTCATTTGAACTCCAGAGGACATAAGAAATGAACAGTGAAAGGAAAAAGAAATTATATTCTTGTTTTAAACCTTTACTCAAGCAAATATATAAAAGTTGCTAAGCTGTGAAGATACTTCATACACTAACTTTTGTTTGCTCACTTATCTTACATCTAATCTAGTATAATTTATACTAGATTAGATGTAAGATAATTCTACTGCCAATATATGAAGAGAAAAAAATATGTGAATATGGCATTAATTTAGCTTTCAATATCTACAAGTCTAGTCCCCCTAATGAAACCTCAGAAAAGGTCAAAACTGGTCTGGATAGTGACCTTCTCAAAATGCACAGCAATATACACATCTGAAGGGAAGGGTGTGATGCATTATAAGATACTGACACAACTGACATGGGGTCAATAGTCTCTATCCCATAATGCACCATACACACTTCCTTTCACATACCCCATCCCCACTCCAATTATTGTGATTTTCTCTTTGTTCCTTAATTCAGGGAAACCAGTGTATTATTTTTAAATAAATGCCTTATGCATAATGTCATAACAAAATTTGCAATCATACAAGGAAACAAATCAATCTCTAGTAACATCTATTTCCACATGTCCATATCTCACACATCAAGCAAACTTGAACCACATTGCCGTTAATATGGATAAAATACATCACTCCTCATATACTTCGTACCAATCATATATTTCAATGTAATATCAATGGTATTACAATTTTAATATGCACTTTGCATTCATGGTAACCTGGACATGTATACACGTCAATGCCAGTGGTGATTAAAGAACAAATTTTTTATAAAAAATAAATAAATCTGAAGAGACTACATGAGTGGATATGTGAGTGAAGCAACCAGTTTAATGTTGTTCTTCTTCTTCTTTGTCTATGATCTCTTATGCTTTTAAGCGTCGAGATTTTGCCAAAGAGATTTCCATGCCGTCCTGTCCAAGGTTTATTGTTTTGCTTCTTTCCAGTTAAATCCCTTCTTTTCCAATTTTTCTTTAATTTCCTTTTGCCAACCTTTCCTGGGTCTGCCTATGTTTCTTTTTCCTATATTCTGGCTTTCATATACAGTTTTTGCTATTCTTCCTTCTTCCATTCGATTAAGATGTCCAAACCATCTCATTTGGGCTTGTGTTATGAATTGATTCCAAGGTGCAACTTGAAGGCTGTCTCTTATGGTTTGATTTCTTATTCGGTCTAGTCGTGTTTTTTGTGCCACTTTCCTGAGATATTTCATTTCAATTGTTTGTAGTTTATTTGTGTTTCCTGTTGTTAAACACCAAGACTCACAACTGTATGTTAATGTTGGTAGAAACACTGAACGGTACACTGCCATTTTGGTATTTTGGGTGATTTCTTTCTTATCTAGGAGTGAGCCTTTCATTGCATAGAATAGCTTTGTTCCCCCTCTTATTCTGTTGTTAATTTCCGTGTTTAGTCTACCATCTTATTATTATTTTATTATTATAATTTGACACCTCCAGGGAGTCCATAGACTCATCGAGGGAGGGCACCTGCTCTACCTCTCTCTCCACCACTCAATCGACCAACTACAACTAACCACACCAGCGCCATCTACCGCTGACCACCACCACTAGTTTTTCCAGAGACAATCACAAACATCCATGCCCATGGCGGGATTCGAACCAGCAGCCTTTTGGCTTCTTCTTGTATATAAGATCTTCTTGTATATATGATCCCAAGTATTTAAAGGAGTGAACTTCTTCCAGTTGGTGATTCTCTATTTTTATTATGTGTTTTTGTTGGTTTCTAGATATGATCATTGTTTTAGTTTTATTTATATTTATGGTCATATTCCTTTTCTTTGTTTCTTCATACCAAATGTTGATATTGTATTGCAGATTTTCAGCTGTATTTGCTAGCATCACTACATCATCTGCAAAAGCCATGTGTTAAATCCTGGTTTCTTTCAGTTTCCTGTATCCTAAGTGGAACTTTTTTGTTTGGCATGCCTTTCAAATTTCATCTATTACCTACAATGAAGAGAAGAGGGCTGAGGATAAAGCCTTGCCTCACTCCTACATTTGTTTCAAATTCTTTTGATCTATTATTACAGGTCTATTATTATGATCATTATTATATCTTATGATATAATAATGATCTATTATTATTACTCCTGTACACCCCTTGAGGGTACATGGCAGTAATTTGATGATGATGATATTATTACAGGTTCTTACATAATTTCTATTACTTTTGTAGAGGGTTTGTATGGCTGCTATTAAGTTATCTTGTATCTTGTTTTTCTTTAATGTTTGCCATATTAAGTATCTGGGAACTCGGTCAAAGGCCTTTTCAAAATCTATAAAACATGAATGTACTTCTTTTCCATATTTCAATGTTTTCTCTGATATTTGTCTAAAACTGGGTGCTTCTATTTTTTCGAAAGCCATATTGCATTTCATCCAGTGCATCCTCTATTTGATTCCTAAGCCTCGCCTCTAAAATACGGGATATAATTTTCCTGGAACGCTTAAAAGTGAAATTCCTCTATGGTTTTCACATTTGCGGTTGTCTCCTTTCTTAAATATAGGGATTATTATAGCTACTTCCCAGTCTTTGGGAATAATTTTCTTTTTCCATACAATATTGAATAGGTGTAAAAGAAATTTTATGGCTTTCGTTCCTAAATTCTTTACCATTTCTGGTGTTATTTGGTCATGGCCTGCTGATTTGCCCAGTTTTATTTTATTTATTGCTGCTAACAGTTCATTTGCATGAATTTCTTCACTCTGATCTTCTATTTTGCTTGTGTGTCTTGCTCTTAGGGTTCTATTTTTTCCGTGTCCTGCATCTTCCAATAATTCTTGAAAGTACTGTTTCAATCTTTCAATGATGTCTTCAGAATTTGTGAGTAACTTTCCATCTTTATTTTTGATAAACTTTATGGGGCATTCTTTCTTTGGCCTCCTTCTTCTTAGAACATTATAGAAGAGTTTTTGGTTTCCCTTAAAATTTTGTTCTAAAGTATGTCCGAAGTCTTCCCAGCATTTTCTTTTCTCTTCTTTCACTAAGGTTTTAACTTTATTTCTTTGGTTGTTGCATAGTTCTCTATCAACCTGCAGCTTTGATGTTATATATCTCTTCCATAATTGCTTTTTCTTTTTAATTTCTTCTTTTAGTACTTCAGTCCACCAGAGTGTTTTATGTTTCTTCTGTTTATTATTTAATGATACACCACAAATTTCTTTCTTTTGTTTCTAGAAGAAGTGTTTTGAACCTGTACCATAGGTTTTCTACATCTTGGTCTTCATATATCTCTTTTTCTACTTCTTTCATCTTCTTTTCTATTTTACTTTTATACTCAATGGCTGTTTCTTCTTTCTTTAGTTTGTAGTTCTTTATCTTAACATTTATTTCCTTGCTACTTTTTCTACATTTTTCAACTTTTATTTTATGGATTGTTTCCAATACTAATAAGTAGTGGTCACTACCTTTCAGGAGCTCTATAAACTCATGCATTTTTTGTATACTTCCAGCATGATCTGCTTATGATGGCGTAGTCGATTACAGATTTTTCGTTTCTACTGGGCTCTTCCCTAGCATAAAACCTATGTTCAAGCATAAAGAAATCCATAAGTAAACGTATGGATTTCTTTATGCTTGAACATAGTATTCACTATTACTAAATTATTTGTAAGGCAAAGATTTATTATTCTTTCTCCATTATTATTCCGGGTTATTTCTCCTTGTGATCCCAACACATGTTTCGTTTCCTCATCTACTTGATTCCCTACCTCGCCATTAAGGTCTCCTAGTAGTATGATATGCCCTTGAACTTCTTCAATTGTTTTTGTAAGAGCTCGAAGAATTCATCTTTAATTTCTTTATTAGCATTATCGTTCGGGCCATATGCAACAATTACAGTGAATACTTGGTTGTCTGATTTAAAATCTATAGTGATTGTCAACAACCTTTCGTTTATTAGTTGCCGTTTAGTAATATATTCTTTGAGATCTGGTTTAATTATGCAAGCTACCCCTTGTTTTCCCCATTCTCTTGGGTTTAGAATAGAAAAGTATATACCCAGCTTTCATTTTTCTGGCAACCTTGACCTTTCTTTTTTGTTTCTGTGACTGCTAGCAGATCCGATCTTGATTTTTTAAATTTATCTATTAATTTGTTTTCTTTTCCATGTAGACTTTTAAAGTTCCATGTTCCGTATCTCATGTACCTTTTTCCTCACTTTGTCGTTAACTATTTAGGCAGTTTGGCTATCTCTTTGTTATTTCTTTTAATGGGTGAAATTTTAAGGTGTGCAGGGGATTAGCCTTCAGCACCCGAGTCTGGTGGTGGGGCTGCCACCTTCGAGGCCCCCAGACCAGCCTATGAGGGAAGTACTATCCTGTTGGTCCATGGGAGGAATTTTATTTCCCTCCTACCCTTCATAGTAAACTAAGACGAGCATTCTCCAATCCACCACCAAGGTACGCACCCGATGGGGGGAGGATTACAGGTGTCCCCACACAGACAGTTTAATGTTGCAAAGCATAATGTCATGAAATTTGGTAGGCAAGGATGGGATGCATAGTGCATAGTTAATGGAGAAATTCTGAAAGAGATGGAAGAAATGAGTGATCTGGGGGTGGTATGGACAGAAACTACAACTTTGGTGGTCACACTACTAAAATTGTGAGAACATCATAATACGTGAGAGCATCATTGTGCGAACATCACAACAGATTATATATAATCTGTTGTGATGTTTGCACAATGTCCTCACCATTGCCATAATTATGGCAATGGTGAGGAAGTCCTTGGCATGCAGAAAAAAAAGAGGTTATGGTTCCCTTGTATAAAGCCTTGATCAGGCCATATATGGATTGCAGTGTACAGATCTAGTCACCTGATTTGCAAGAGGATGAAGCTATCTTAGGGAATCTATTTTAGATTCTCTCTCTCTAAATCAGTGTCAGGTCTCTGAAATGTGGGATATGAAGTGAGACTGAGGAAATGTAATTGCAGAGCCTTGTGAATAGAAGGAGAGGGGATATGACTGAAATATATAAGTTGGTGAATGGTTGATACCAGATTAATATGGAGAAAAATTTTTCACAGAGTAGAGGGAAACAAAGGTAGAACACACAGTCATCGCTGGAAGCTGTACAAGGGTGTAAGCAAGGGAGTAAAGGAGCTAGTTCATTGCATGGAGTGGTCGGTGAGTGGAACGAGTTGCCTGAGTGTGATAATTGCAGAAACTGTGAATGAGTTTAAGGTTTGATGTTCTTTTTCTATGAGATTGTGAATCTCCATGGAGGTCTGATGATAATTATTATTATAATGTGACGCTTCCAAGGAGCCCAAAGACTCATCGAGGAGGGCACCTACTCTACAACTCTCCGTCTTCACCACTCAATCCACCAACTACAGCGAACCACATCATCTCCACTAATGCCATCTACTGTCCACCACCAAGGATTTGAACCCGCAGCCTTTTGGCTGGAGAGCGGATATGCTAACTACTCAGCCAACCAGGATGGCTATCAATTAAATTAATTTAATTTAATTTAAATTAATTTAAAAATTATTTTATAAAGTGAATAAAAAAACATCAAAATTACAGTACTAGTATATAATATTAAAAAAAAACTTAAAAATTACAAATTTAAAATCACTCAGCTTTTAAATCTAAAGTATATTTATTTTATACTAGAGGCTCTGCCCCCTGGCGCCCAACCCCCTCGTGTTCCGGACTGGTAGGCCGGTTCTCCTTGAATGCTGATGACTCGAATTTTGAAAACTCAAAAGAGGGTGGTTCCACCCTCGTCTTGAAATTTTACCCAAGCAACTGTAAAACGTCTGGCTCATATACTTCATTTCTTCAAAAAGTCAGTATATATTATAATATTTTTAAGAAATACTTTCATTCTTATCAAAATCTGTAGCTAGAATTTTGTTTATTATTTTCTTGACCTCCATGGACTCACAAGACTCAATATGGAAGGTCAACACTAGTCAAAACCAAGTCTATTGTACCACTCTAAATTCACTGATTATTTGCACTTTTACCACTCTTTTAGGCAATGTATTCCATGCTCCTACCACCTTCCATGCAAAAAACTTACTTCTTATTGCAATTTCCAAGGACAGCTTTTGTCCTTGTTCCATCCCCTTGTTATGCCATACGAAAAATCTCCCTAGTGTTAATCTGATAATAACCCTTAACAGCTTAAATATCTCAATCACATCTCCTCTTTGTCTTCTATCCAGCAAACTCTCCAGTTCTGCATATTCTCAGTCTATCCACATGACCAGCGTTGTACAATCATGATATCATTTTTCATATGCATCTCTGTACCCTTTCCAAGGTTACCTAATCACCTTCAAATCCTGGTGACTAGATCTGAGCAAAATCAGATGTGGTATGATCACAGTTTTATACAATGGGACCACCATCCTTTTATGTCTCGTGATGAATGTCCTCCTCGATATTGCAACAATCTCCTAAGATGTCTTCACAACCACTGCAATATGTCCTCTGAACTTCAAATTTCTATCGATAATCACTCCAAGATCCTTTGCTTCCTCTACCTTTATCCAGTATAACTCTACCGAGTGAGCATGAAGTATCCTATCTGTGAATCTCAAATTTCAAAACCTTACATTTAGTTGCATTAAATTGATATCCCCCATTCATTTGCCCACCTTTCCAACTTATTCAAACCAAATCCTCTTGAATAAGCTAAATATTACTAACACTCCCAAGCTTCATATCATCTGCAAACAACTGAATACCTCCCTGTAGTCCTGTGACAATATCATTGACATAAAGATTAGAAGAGTGGTGGTCCCAAGTATTGAACTCTGGAATTCCACTTGTAACTTTCCTATTTCCTGATACTTCTCTCCTCCATATACAAATCAGAAAGCCAGTTATCAATCCAATCCACTAACTCACCTAAGGTCCAAACCCATGTGTTGCAACTCAAAAATCAACGTCATGTGGCATCCTGTCAAATGCCTTTGAAAAATCTAAAAAAAGAGCAAAAAAAAAGTTACAAAAACAAGAGCATTCATTAACAAATTCATGTTGGCCTGCATAAATAATATCACTCTTATCTGTCCAATTCTGTACACATGTTCCTACCAATTTCTCCAACTACAGAAGAAATACAAACAGGCCTATAATTTGATACCTCCATTCTACCACCTTTATGCAATGGCACCATCTTACCCTCCTTCCACTCTCCAGGAACTTGTCCCATTGCAACGCTTTCATTAAACAGACAAGTTAACGGCATGGTCAGTTCCACAGCACATTCCCTTAAAACAGGTGGTGTAATTCCATCTGGTTCCCCTACCTTACTGACGTTTAACATACTAAGTATTCAGAATACACCCCTTCATTCACTTCTAACACTTACTACTCCTCGTCCCTCTAAGAATAAAGCCTGCTCTACCAGGATAGAACACTCTAATAAAGTGATCATTTAATAGCTCAACTGCATCATCTTCATTGGCCGTCAAAAACTTCTTGGGGGTTCTCCGTGGATTGCAGCACTAGTCTCCTCTCATATTCTAATTTTTCTCTACTTACAATATTAGTCACTTTTCTAGCTTGTATCTTGCATTCCTACTGCAGCTGTTCTCACCTCTTCTCTAATGTGTTTGTCATCTGCAATTCCTGTTTAATTTCTCGTCGTCAATTTGGCTCCAAATCACTTTATCCTCTTCACTCAAGGTATACAATTTGCCATTGGTATCAATTTTCTCTAAGTATCTCCCATGCACTACTGACTTCTCTTCCTTCAAGTTCTATCATCAATTGTACCTGCTAAAAAAAATGGTTTTTTAAGTCTGTTACAGTTGCATGCCTTATAATTCCACATAAATTTCTTCTGCCTTAATACTTCTACATGCCTATTCATGTTTCCATGTCTAAAAACAAATTTTCATTCCTAAAGCTAATATGTCCTGCTGTCAAAGCCAAGATCCAAGCAGTTCAAACTATAGGGAAGATAAATTCAAATGTCTCAACAAGATTATTTAATTCCCTCTGTTCTATCATATGAGGTTCGTCAACAGCTTCAAAAAGGCTTTCATCTGTAAATGACTTACTATCAACAATGTAGAGGGCTCATTATCCATTATTACCACAATGTTGTAGTGATAGTAAGCAGAAGCTGCATAAAATAGCAAATTGTTGTTTTTCATGGAAAATTCAGATACATTAGTTAAACAGAAGTAACAATGCTATGTGATCCTTCAGCTATCTTTCTCTTAAATTATTATCACCTCAAAAGTTCACAGACTCTTCCCTGAATCCATTCAGTCAAATTACCTTTATAAGATGTGCAATAATAATGACGAATACACATTTTATCTTGGTTCCCACTTCATCACCCAAAGTAAGGTATGCAGTCTTTACTGCAAATATGATATTATGTGACACTTTTAAATATAACATAATAAAACCTTCAGAACACATGCAATTTACAGACAAAAATACTAGTTGTGGTGGTGGCGGTGGGCAGTAGATGGCGTTGATGGAGATGATTCGTAGTAGGGTTTCGGTGTAGTGGTTGAGACAGTTGTAGGTGTCCTCCCGCGATGAGTCTTCAGACTCCTTGGAGGTATCAGGAATAATAATAATTAAGGAAACAAGAAATTCTGTTATATCTGAGAACAAGCGTAAATGAACAGAGTGAATTTGAATTAAAAATACAAGATGGGTTCAGATATGTTCAAACTGTACCCCCTTTCATTTTCAAACTACTACATGCCTTGAGAGTTAAAAGTTACAAAAGAGAAATTAAGCAACAATTTTATTATTGTTTTTATTAATTCATATATGATGGAATTTTTTTTGTATTATTAATTTGGACCAACACCTTGAATAAGAATACATAAGAGCCACCTAAATTAGGTTCTAGTTAAAAAAAAAACTTCCATTTATTTATAGTAAAACTACTCTAGAACAGTGAAACAGATGACTCTTTTTTAATTGTTTCACTGATTCACTTCACTATCTTTCCCACAGGCATTCACAATCTGTGCTACAGGAATTTTTCTATAGATGGTTCCAGTATATTTGTAAATTATAATGTTAAGCTTGTATCAGTACCATTATATTCCAGATGCTTATAACATGATATCAAACTGTGCAACTCAAACCCAAACTCACAGTATAAATTTTTCTTCCTCTTATTTTTCATTCACTCTACTTCATGACTTATTTTTTCACGGTATTAACAACACCACAAACACTTTTATTAACAAGGATGTTTTATTAACGCTAATATTTCGCTGATTTTCAAATCAGCATCATCAGAGCACAACACACATGTAAACGCGACAGTGAGTGAAACAATATAATTGCAGAAAGACAAAAGATCTAAAGTCCTATTTTTGGCGCCCTCTAACGGAAAAAAAAAAAAAAAAAAAAAAAAAAAAAAAAAAAAAAAAAACCGCAGCAGTTATCCAGGAGTTTTTCTTAGGATAACGGTCTCCCAGATTTTTGGCAAATTAATGCAACCATATTTGTTAAGGTTGGGAGAATTCTTCAAAGCCATTGCTGACTCAAAAAATAGTCTTTCAGATCTATAACGACTCCTAAATAGCACATTCGTTTTTCTCCATCTAATCCTGTGTGAAGGAGTGTCCAAAGCGTGGTCTGCCAGTCCCGACTTGCCATAGTAATAGTAGCGAATGTATCTTTCATGTTCTTCCAGGCGGATGTTCACTGATCTTCCTGTTTGCCCATAATAGGCCAAGTCACAGTCACATGGAACTTCATACACTCCTGGGTGTGCTAAAGGGTGAAGTTTATCCTTTGGTGAGCGGATCAGAGTTGCCAGCTTGGCATGAGGCTTGAAGGTGGTGCGAAGGCCATGTTTCACCAATACTTTGGCTATCTTTTCCGATGTACCTCTAATGTAGGGAATAGAAATGGTCATGTTGTATTCTTGTGTATTGGGGGGGGGGGGGGCAAGGTAATGGGCCTATGTAGTATTTTTTCTATTTTGTAGGGATTGTAGCCGTTGGCTAAGAACGTATGGCGCAGGTACTGGAGTTCAGTGGTCAGAGCTGTATCGTTAGAACAAATGGCTCTGGCTCTGTGTGTCAGTGTTTTTAAAATGCCGTACTGTTGGACTGGATGATGATGTGATTGTTTATGTAGGTATCTTCCTGTGTGTGTAGGCTTCCTGTAAATAGAAAAAGATAGTGATCCATCTGAAAGGCGGGTGACTAATGTGTCAAGAAATGGTAAACAGTTATTTGATTCTTTTTCTACTGTGAAGTGAATTTTGGGGTGTTGGCTGTTTAGGTAGGTGACAAAAGCATCCAAAGTGTCTTGTCCATGGGGCCAGATGGCAAACACATCATCTACATAGCGCAACCACACTAGTGGCTTGTATGTAGCTGTGGTAAGTACTTTGTTTTCAAAGTGTTCCATGTAAAAATTTGCTAACGGGGGGGAGAGGGGGGAACCCATAGCAGTACCATTAATTTGTTTGTAGAATTTCCCCCCCCATGTAAAGTAACCTGCTTTCATGGTAAATTGAAATAATTGAAATGGGGGGGGAAATTCTACAAACAAATTAATGGTACTGCTATGGGTTCCCCCCTCTCCCCCCCGTTAGCAAATTTTTACATGGAACACTTTGAAAACAAAGTACTTACCACAGCTACATACTAGCCACTAGTGTGGTTGCGCTATGTAGATGATGTGTTTGCCATCTGGCCCCATGGACAAGACACTTTGGATGCTTTTGTCACCTACCTAAACAGCCAACACCCCAAAATTCACTTCACAATAGAAAAAGAATCAAATAACTGTTTACCATTTCTTGACACATTAGTCACCCGCCTTTCAGATGGATCACTATCTTTTTCTATTTACAGGAAGCCTACACACACAGGAAGATACCTACATAAACAATCACATCATCATCCAGTCCAACAGTACGGCATTTTAAAAACACTGACACACAGAGCCAGAGCCATTTGTTCTAACGATACAGCTCTGACCACTGAACTCCAGTACCTGCGCCATACGTTCTTAGCCAACGGCTACAATCCCTACAAAATAGAAAAAATACTACATAGGCCCATTACCTTGCCCCCCCCCCCCAATACACAAGAATACAACATGACCATTTCTATTCCCTACATTAGAGGTACATCGGAAAAGATAGCCAAAGTATTGGTGAAACATGGCCTTCGCACCACCTTCAAGCCTCATGCCAAGCTGGCAACTCTGATCCGCTCACCAAAGGATAAACTTCACCCTTTAGCACACCCAGGAGTGTATGAAGTTCCATGTGACTGTGACTTGGCCTATTACGGGCAAACAGGAAGATCAGTGAACATCCGCCTGGAAGAACATGAAAGATACATTCGCTACTATTACTATGGCAAGTCGGGACTGGCAGACCACGCTTTGGACACTCCTTCACACAGGATTAGATGGAGAAAAACGAATGTGCTATTTAGGAGTCGTTATAGATCTGAAAGACTATTTTTTGAGTCAGCAATGGCTTTGAAGAATTCTCCCAACCTTAACAAATATGGTTGCATTAATTTGCCAAAAATCTGGGAGACCGTTATCCTAAGAAAAACTCCTGGATAACTGCTGCGTTTTTTTTTTTTTTTTTTTCGTTAGAGGGCGCCAAAAATAGGACTCTAGATCTTTTGTCTTTCTGCAATTATATTGTTTCACTCACTGTCGCGTTTACATGTGTGTTGTGCTCTGATGATGCTGATTTGAAAATCAGCGAAATATTAGCGTTAATAAAACATCCTTGTTAATAAAAGTGTTTGTGGTGTTGTTAATACCGTGAAAAAATAAGTCATGAATAACCAGCAACGCCTAAGCTTATCAGTTAGAATTCACTCTACTTGAAACACCCTAATGTTTTATGTATTTCATTAAAATAAATCCAATTTTCAAATCCAACTCATAACAAGCTTTTTCTATTTTATCTTTAAACTAGGCATCCCTCTGCAGTTTCAGTGTACTAAGAGTTAAACAAATCTGTCATATGTGAGATCATTATATGAAACTGTATCCTAAAGTGTATAACTAATGACAAATAAGATAAATATATTAGCAACTGATGGTTACAAAACTCAAATAAGTACTTAAAAAGGAAGCTATAACTAATCAGCATTCAGTTTCTAAACACTACTCAATACAAGCCAAATATTTAGGTTCAGTTAAGAAACTTACATATCCCACCCATTGAAGTATAGTAACAAGTTTATTATATATACTTTTTCCAACAAAACATCTATATAGACAAGGAAAACTTTTCTCTGTAGCTACACAAAGTTATGTTGCTGTGAAAAACAAATCTTTTTGAAGGCCTTCTTGGTTTCATTGAAAGGATTTCATTCTTCTTGTGCCTGTTGAACCTCTGCATTAAATAAGTTTCCCCTTTCCTCATCTCCCACATATTTGGGTCAAGACCTGAATTGGCATATAAAATTCACATCTATGCAAACTGCTCTTAGAAATAATATTGAATGCACTTCTTTTAAGAAACCAAACCTCAGATATGAGTTCTGCTTGTCTCCAAGAAGTAAAGTTTATCTGGTCGGTAACATAACTGGTGTGTTGAAATTAACACACCAAGTATGGTGCGTTAATTTCAGCACAGACTTGATGGAACATCAAAATTAACACACCATCAAACTCAGGTAAATCAAAGGGCACAATGTATGATCACAATTGGAAGAACGATGGTACATTGTTGCACCCTTCGATTGGAAAAGACAGCGGTTCGATTCTTGTCATGATGAGAGGAATCATTATATAGGTTATTTTTCAACTGAAGATGAGTTAGCCAATCTTATATGAAGGTAGCAGGGCTTTTTCTCCCAGATCAGGTTTTTCATCCTGCATACAAACAAATCAGCCATAAAAATACATGCAATTTACAAACAAAAAATTACTAGTAGTGGCATTCTATGTAGTTAGATTAAGTGGTTGAGACAGAGTTGTAGAGTAGAGTGTTCTCTCTCGATGAGTCCTTGGAGGTGACGTAATAATAATAATAAAAAAAGAACAAGTGTTTATTATCTTATATCTTCTTTGCCGGCCTGGTTGGTCTTATATCTTCCATTATCTTTGCCAGCCTGGTTGGCTGAGTAGTTAGTGTATCCACTCTCCAGCCAAAAGGCTGCAGGTTTGAATCCCGCCTTGGGCACGGTTGTTTGCGATTGTCTGTGAAAATACTAGTAGTGGTGGTGGGCAGTAGATGCCGTTGGTGTAGATAATGTGGTTTGCTGTAGTTGGTGGAGACGGAGAGTTGTAGAGTAGATACCTCTCTTGATGAGTCTTTGGACTCCTTGAAGGTGTAACATAATAATAATCAAAGTACACATTAAAATACTATTTCTGAAGTTTTATCAGTAAAGTACACATTACTTAAACTATAATTTTACTCAATATGATACTCCAATAAGCCATATTGATTACAATACACTCTGATTAAGCATTAAGATACTTTCCATTTCTGAAAAATATCAGATACAATGAGAAATGCAATGGGAAGAATGAAATAATTTTATTATTCAATTTCTGTGCCAAATGCAGTTCTCCCACAACTCAATATTTTGCTGCCTAAAGAACCATCTCCACAGCACTAGGATATGGTGGCCTTTGGATGTAAAAACCTGGATTCAAATCCCATAATGGATGTGAGAAATCATTATTGAAGAACGTGCTTTTCAACAGGTCTCATACAAAGGTGGGAGAAATTTTCTACCTGTAAATCTTATGTAGGATGTAAAGTTCTGTTTTTGCATCCTGAAAAACAGACAAACTCTCCAGAAAATATACATAAGTAGCACACAATAATAATAATAATAATAATAATGGCCTCACTGCTTTGGTTGTAATGACACCAATAGTTGCTCAAAATAAGGCTGGAAGTCATGTATAAGACATGACTTCCAGCCACATTTAAATGGCTGCCCTTTACAAATGGCAAGATCAAGCTAACATAGCACTAAAGTACTATAGGCTCTGCAACTTCTTGTATGTAGGCATGAGCTCTCTTCTCCATATAATGAAATAAAAAAGTTTTGTCTGATGACAGATATATGATATTTCCATGAAAACCATAATTTTTCTTTTAGCAGATGACTGGTAAGATGCATGATATTACTTCCAAACATTCTGCATGCTAATATAACTTACATCACAAATATTCTTTTAAAAAAAATAATAATGACGGTGATGAAAAAGACAATATACACTACTTGTATGAAACACTGTGTGTGTGTGTGTTACCTCATCATGCATTCCAAGAGTTCAGGGTTCTGCCTTCGTTCATTTAAACACTATATATCCTCTTAAATAATAATTATAATTAATAAATCCTCTTAAATAATGGTTACTTCTGTTCTCATTAGGGAGAATAGCAGTAATCATAGGAAAATAAATGGTTTTTAAATTCGCTCTTGGGTAGCATATACCGGCCAAGGTTTGAATATGTTCATTTTTAATACAAATTTTCATTTACACAAAACTTTTTATCACAATATTTGTACTCCAGATAAGTCAGCTCCTCTGCTCTGCAGAATGATAGACTACTATTATTATATGGGTATCACCATGGAATCAGAAAACTCATTGTGGGAGACGAAACTATTAAAACAATATCTATCGTACCTCTTCTTGAATTCATTAACAGACGAAGCACTAACAACTGAGTTAGGCAATGCATTCCATTCATTCACCACTCTCCAAGCAAAAAATCTAGTTCTCACACCCTTGTTAACCACATTCTTCCTTAATTTCTAGGGATGACATCTTGTTCTTCCATTACGATCACACAGCTGGAATATTTCCACTGCATCAATCTTATAAAAACCTTTTAGTAATTTAAATGTTTCTATCATATCCCCTCTTCTCTGCCTATCAACCAACCTCTGTAATTCACAAACTCTCAATTTATCAACACAGGGAGCATTTTTTACACCACTCACCAACTTAGTCACTCACCTCTGAACCCTTTCCACCACTTCCTCCTCTCAACGGAATCCAGTCGACCAGACTTGAGCACAGTAATCCAGATGTGGAAGTATCAATGCCTTATAAGAGGATTAACAACCTCTTTATCTCTGGATGTTAGTGTGTGCTTCAATAACCAAGGTGCTATCTTGGACACCTTTAGCAATGTGCCCTCTGAATTTCAACTCCCTATCCACCAACACACCCATCCCTAGCCTCATCAATCTCTTGGAGTACCGTTCCATCAATGTGGCATACAGCTGGTAATCACTTAATCCCAAAATGTATGACTTTACACTTTTCGACATTGAATTGACATCCATTATCTTTTGCCCATTTTGCAGCTTATTTAAATCATTCTGCAAACTCTCAGCATCAGCTTGATATTTTATTGTGCTACCCAACTTTGCATCATCAACAAACAACTCAATATCTCCCTTCAATTCATTTCCTATATCATTTATGTACAAATTAAACAATATCAGCCCAAGCACACAGAGCCCTGAGGCACACCACTGGTCACGTGTATCATCCTGGACTCTGCTCCTCCATACACCACCTTCTGATATCTCTCCCTGAGACATTTTCCTATCCATATCACCAGTTTAGTATCCATCCCCATCTGCTCCAATTTGCACAACAGTATTCCATGGGGTATCCTGTCAAAAGCCTTAGCAAAATCCAGAAGTACCACTGTGTAGCCATTCCCCTTGTCCAACTCAGATGTCACTCTATTATAAAAAGTTAATAAATTGCTAAGGCATGACTGACCTTTAACAAAACCATGTTGGCCTCCATAGTATCATATTCTGATCCACCCATTCTTGAATTCTGTCCTTAACCAACTTTTCCAATACTTTTACCACCACTCTCGAGATGGTGATTGGTCTGTAATTTATTACCACAATCTTAGAGCCACCTTTATGCAAAGGAATATTTTGCCTTCCTTTCACTATCTAGGGACCATACCAGAGTTGAAACTTAAGTTAAATAATCGAGTAAGAGGTCATTGACAATTCCTTTGCACATTCATGTACAACACGAGCTGATATTCCATCTAAACCTACAGGAGTGTTTGCATTTAAATTCTGCAATATACTAAGTACCTCTGATTCACCATGACTTCAATTCTCACATCAGTCATTGTTACAGGTACAGAGATATCCTCACTTGGTGACAGACTTTGAAAAGTGGTCACTCAGTAACTCTACTATTACATCAAATTTGGTCACCTCAATACCATCAGCATCCACTATGGTTATCCTCCAAAGTCATTCTTCCTTTTACTTGCCACGCAGCAGAAGAACTCTTTGGAATTACCCTTGATTCCATTGGCTAAGGTCTTCTCATAATCTGATTTAGCTTTTCTTACTATGCTGGTAACCTTTCTAGCCTGAGCTTCGTACTGCTCATGAGTGTACTGATCACCTTTTTCCTTGTAAATTCCCCATAACATTTTCTTTTTTTTTTTCAGACCGAGCCTAATACTACTCATCCATCTAATGCCTGCCTTATTTATATTCCTTACCATGGGAATACATTCTGATGTTGCTTCCCTCAGATACCTGCTGATTATATCCCATGCACTCCTAACATCTTTCCCCTGCAATTTTTTCTGTCATGGGACGGCTGTAAGCTCCCTCCGAAGTTTGTCATAATTACCTAACCTGTAGTTCCATATATTTCCCCTTCTTAAGAGAAAACCACAAATTTTGCACCCTCCCAAGTCAATACCGCATGATATATGTATGATATTTATACGCAACCAAATATACCTACTGTATATTTGGTTGCGTTGACTACTATTTCACACCGTCTCAAATGAACTATCGTTCGCACGCTTATCCTCTTGATACACTACTTTTTTTTGGCTGCAACTATTTCTGTTGAGTAATTTCGTATACAAATAGTGTATATCGAATTATCGAAAAATATCTTAAGTGTATCGAATTTAATATATGTTTTTATATCCCAAGTGTTACAACATATCCCCTTTCCTCATCATTCAGAACATGCTACATTTCTCAATTTCAAATCAAACCGTGGTTGCCTTTCCCGACCAGCTGGATACGAAGCAGTAAAAGACATGTTTTATCAAACATGTGACGTGTTCATTAATTCGCTTGAATAAATTACAGTAAACGATTCGTTCATTAGTAATCCCACAGAAGTAACACTGAATCAAACTGTACCGGAAGAAACCGCATCGCCACTTGCAGCATCCATTTTAACTACAAATATTTTATCAAATTTCAAGACGGTAACTTATCCGAAAGATCATTGTAAACTGCAACGCTACAGCAAAGTTTTCGAAAGAGGACGCTGCAAGCACATCTCATTTCAGTACAAATCATATAGCAAAAGTAATCAATCGAAAATTACAAAAATACTGGGAAAGCAGATTAAAAGTCGATTTTCTGAAATACATATGCAAAGTGGTATAGAAAGTAATGAGAAAATAAACGTACCTTTTGCTTTGTTTTCCTTTTAAAATAGTCTGTAAATCTCTACTATGAACTCATAACTTTTTTCAATTATTATCCTCTTTGTTTCAGTTTACATGGTCTGCAAAGTCTACATATTTAATAATTTTTATGACTAAATAAACGAAGAAACATAAAAATAGAGAAAAGGATAATATTTGTTGTTGTTAAAAAAAAAAGAACTTAATTACTTTCGTTCTACTCTCGAGGGGCTCATCTGGTGCTTAAAAATCTGACGAAACGATAGACACACAGATACTGGGTGGCCATAAAATAACTTTTCCTCTTTGGAGGCATCTGTAGCTAAAACCAATAAACGGAATGAGAGCAAATTCTATATTGAGACTTTTGAAGGCATGGGGAGATGATTTCCGCGAAAAAAAGATTTAGTACCAAAAGTCGCCGATGGGGAAATTTTGGCGCTGGCATAGCCGAAAGCTGTCAAATATTTGCAGTAAACGCAGGTAAAAAGGATTATGCAAATTTTACTGTGCGTACGTGACAGCAGCGCCACCAATTCCACTTTAAAAGGATTTAGGAACGTTCAGGCAGTTATTCGAATGACTGACGAATTATGTTCAGCATGCGTCCTACCTTGCCTCAGCGTGCTTTACTTGTTAAATTGTTTTACCTTAAACAGTGCAATGCCGTACGGCCTTTCGGAAATTTAGAAGGCTTCATAACCTGCGTACAGGTCCTATGTCAGCTGTAGCACTGAGAGCTATGATTTGAAGAAAATGGATCGCTAGGAACTAAATCCAGCAGGGATGGAAAGCAGTGCAAGAAGAGACAGTAACAGACAATGGTTCTGATGAATAAAACATTATTTCCTGTCAGTTCAATCACTACATTAATTTCTGTGTCTCTCGCAAGTTGTTGTTTTAGTTTAATTATTATTATTATTATTATTATTATTATTGTCATTGTAACGTGCCACATATCCAGCTGGAATGAGTGACGCAGCTGTCGCTTATACTGTCGAAATGTTATCATTCATTTTATCTGCCTTTAATGTAATTATCTGCTTGTTTTCGGCTCCGCCAGAGCCAAAATTTCTCCAATCGGCGACTTTTGGAACTAGATTTTTTTTCCGAGAAAATAATCTCCCCATACCTTAAAAGTCTCAATATAAAATTTGGTCTCATTTCGTGTATTGGTTTTAGCTATAGATGCCTCCAAAGAGGGAAAATTATTTTATGGCCTCCTATCTATCTCCACTGGGCATCTACAGATGCCGTATGATAACTCCGATGCTCGGTGATGTGCCACACGAGGCCTCGCCAAGTGTCCTGTTGTTTGCTTTCCTGGTGGCCTCAACTCACTGAAGATCAGTCACTCCACACACGCCATCCATCCATCTCACAGATGGTCTACCCCTGCCTCTTTTTCCAAGAACTTTACCTTCTATTATTGTTCTGAGACGCCCCCTTTCATCTAAAGGATGAAAGGGGGACTTTGATTTGAAGCAATTCTGGATCTGTTGGTATTCTGAAACGCATGTACATAGTAGTCTAACCCTCGTCATTGCTGAATTACCGTTGAATAACAATCTGATAAGCTACAGTTGAAATTTACGTTCAGATTGAGAGGGATAAGCATTATTTTCGTTGATTTCAATGTTTTTCTCTCGATCTTGTTGCAGAATTTGTATCAGATCTTCTGTCTTATTTTACTTGACTCTGGTAGATTTGTTGCTGTTATGATCCTCAGAAATTAGAACATGACTGTACTCAAGGCCTAGATCTTTCCTATGAGATATTTCTAAAATGCTCTTCTATGCGCTGTACTGTGGATTTTTCTGTTTGTCCATAACACGTGACATTAAAATCACACTAAATATGGAAAACACCTGAGTACTTCAAGCAGCTAGATTTTGGTTTTCATGGATGGAGCAATGATCGCAGTTTTAGGTTAGAAGTGTGAATATGGGTCGGATTTTATGCTTCTTGATAATGTTTGATAACTTGGTTTTAATGGAGTTGATACCGAGGAGAAAATTTAACCTTTTATTTCACTATAATCAATGTTATGAAGTGTTTCCAGACGAAAGAGAAGTCTTGTAACAATTAGTTTCCTTTCTTTTTTTTAATCACATCAATTCTTCAGATATGTCAATAAATAAATAAAGCAAATCGACTAAAACTGTTTCTTACCCAGAGAGAGAGAGAGAGAGAGAGAAAGTAGGCTATGTCAATTATTCCTAACTTATTGAAGACAGGTGAGCTGCTGGCCTCCGCCCTTAGCCAACCACAGAAGTCTAGGCATAAGAATATAAGAAACTTTAATTGGCACCATGGAATGAGAATACGACAGACACTTGCATCATCTCGTGGTCCCCAATCCTAACATTATATTTTATTCCAGAATGTGCAAGTTCTTGAGTTTACGGGATGAAAACCCCGAGTTTCCGGAGCAAAAGTTTGTTTTTCCGTGCGAGAGATCGACTAACTCTGGGAAAGGGCGAAGAAAGGCCAGTGATTAAATTCAGCCGGGGCTCGGCCCCGGAACCTTTTTATCCACCAGACCCAGAACATTTTTCAGTTTTGTGACTTTTCTCCCTTTACGGTGATTAAGTCTAACGCGAAACAGACAGCAATGGCAGGTTATTAAGACGTGCATATGATTGGTGCGGTATTAACAAAATATCGCACGACTGAAAGCATAGCGGACAATTGAGTTGAAATGCTAACTCTCTTCAACCGAATTCCACATGAAACTGCCATAACAACATTTACCATATATGTGTTTCTTAGTTTTAACACGTTTACGAATTTTAACTCGTTCGGTTGAATTTTATTGCTGTTTTGGGGAAGGCGAACTCGCACACATCTAATTAATAACAATAGTTTTTAGTTAGATACTGTTTTTGCTGGTGCAACATATGATTTTGCTTGAGTCTATACGACATAGTTTCTGTATGAGGGGACATGTGATTCATTCGGTCGGTCGCGCTATGAATGCTAAGAATCTTCTGAAATGTGGCCTGAAGAAACTTTAGTTATTCAGGTAATTCTTCATCATCATTAATCAGAACAGACTCGAACCCCTAATGTTCATATGATCACTAGTTTGGGGGATTAATAACGAAGAGCCGGATCATTGCACTATTTATTAGTGTCGGTTGGTTTTCTATATATTGCGATTTTCAATCTTCCTAAAGAACAAGTATAGCCAAAGTTCTGTTTATAGATAATGTCCTCCTTATATTAAAAAAAAAGCAACAGGAGTTAATACAAGTACAATATTATAGGACTGTCATGACTTTCTGGAAAGTTTATCTTCTTCCAGTAATACTATTACTTCGTCAAACGTTTCAATGATGCAGCTAAATATTTTAATAATCTAGAAGATGATGAGACAATATACCTTCAAAGATGGGTCTCAAAGGAGTGTTTTCACTTTTTGTATTTTGGACATACCATATAAATGAGGAATTTAAATAATGAAGTGAATGTGACGATAGCATAATTTCTTCTATAAATTCTACAGTTGCTTTGAGAAAATTATTATTACAATTTTGGAGTTCTTGTGTAGTATCTCGTTAAAGTTTCATAAATGTCCGTATTTAGTGATTATGTATGTGTATATACACTATGTTGACAAAAGCATTTGAACACCTAAGTTGTGATACAAAAAAAATGCGTTATAATTACATATCTAGAACCGTGTGGGACCACCTTTAGCCTAAATTACGGAAACTACCCTTCAGCCAAGTTTTAATACGTAGCAACAGGAATATTCTTCCATTCCTCGAGCAAAGCTACTTCGTACTGATGCTGATACGGCCGCTGTGGTCTAGAGCGAATTCTGCGTTCTAATTTTTCGAGAGGTTCGATGGGATTGAGGTCTGGACTGTGAGCCAGCCAGTCCAGCACTTCAACATTGTTATGTGGAAACTAGTCTCAGGCATGCAGTGCAGCATAGCATGGAGTATTGTCGTGATGAAACATGCATGGTTCACTGCCAAAATATTTTCAAAGTTTCGGAAACATGAAGTTGGCCGGATAGCTGTCAGATGTCATAGCTCTGCCTACATCAACCAATGTACCAAGCCCTATACAACTGAAACAACCACCTACCATTACCGAGCCTCACCAGACTTGACAGGTGGAATGATGATATCCTACTGGAATTGTTTCCAGGGTAATCTCCAGATCCAAACACAACCATCAGAGTGAAACATATGAAAGTAGGATTCGTCGCTCCATAGAATCATTTTCCAATCATCTGCGGTGCTGGAACAGTGTGAAAGACACTAAATAGTGGGGAGGTGACTTGTTCGCACCAGATCTTCCATTGTACCCTAAGGCATGCAACTTTCTGTAGATAGATCTGATGCTGACAGATTTGATTGCAGCATTTTCCAGGTTGACTGCGAGGTCCACCCCTGATGACATGCGGGATCCTCGAAGATTCCGAGGTCATCGATCTCTGTCAATGAGTGTTGTTAGTCCCAGAGTGTTTTCCTATTGTGATAACACCCAGGACCGGCAGAAGCGGGCATGCAGAGCATGCGGGCGACGCTACGATGGGGGGGCGCCGCCGCCAGGGAACGGTTCATAAGTTAATTTTTAAGAAAAAAAAATTTTATCATAAAAGCAAAATAATTCTTAGAATGATCAATATTAAAATAAATGAGGCCGTATACACTGAATAAAAATTTTTAAAAAATGTATATTGCCGCCTCTTTGATCAGCCGGCTGTTTAAAATTTTGCAGCTAGAGCAGGCTAAATGCTTGCCTGCAGAATGTTGTGTCTACTGCAGTCTATCTAAAGTGAAACGGTGAAGAGTTTTTATGCGCAGAAACGAATTTTTGTACAAAACATTTGTTGCTAGTTAACCAGTCATATGGTACGCATCTCAGTAGGCTACTGACAGTAGCGCAGTACGGACTATTATTTCGTCTCTGTGTCGTGTTGTGTAATAATTTCTTGTGGGTATAAAATACAAATGGAATCAAAAATTTTAAAAAACAGTTATACGGTGCACAAAATCATAAGCGTCACGCTGCGAAAGAAGCAGATATTAAGAAACAAACTGGGGCTCTTAATAAATTTGTTAAAATATTAAAATATTCTGATGCAGATTGTAACCAACTCGATACATCAGAAATCAGAGTTGAAGAACCGTGTTCTTCAAGAATCCAGTTTGCATGAAGGTACTATTGCAACTATTGAACAAGATAATTGAACATGATTTAAGTGAAAAATAGTTAGGATTTAGCCAACTACAACAAGATTTAGTTGTAGTTGACCACGAATCTAACACATTGTTAGTCTCTGTGAATTTAGAAGATTCAGGTGAAATATTGATGAAAAATTACGAGTTGTTTTAATTGAAATGGGGCCTGTTCAAAATAAAAATATAATATATCCCAGAGATACATATGGTCGTAAATTTGGCGACATGTATTATAATAGAAAAATGGAAAACGGGAGCTCGTGCCAAGAACATGGCTCATTTATTCCGAAACTTTAAATTCTGTTTTTTGCGTTTGTTGCAAACTTGTCGCACCTACTGAATCAACTGAATCACCCACTGAGTCTTGTAGAAGGTTATAACGATTGGAGAAATGTAAGTACAACTTTACATAGACATGTGACTAGTTTAACTCACATGAAAAATTTCTTAAAATGGAAGGAACTTGATAAAAATTTAAAAAAAACAAAACTACTATTGATATCCAGACTGAATGTATGAAATGGAAAAGAAACATTGGACGATTGTTTTAGAACGTTTGATTGAAATTATAAAATTCCTTGGTAGCCGAAATTTAGCTTTTCGCGGATCATCTAATAAATTATATGAAATAAATAACGGCAATTTTTTAAAATTAGTCGACCTGTTTGGGAAGTTTGATCCCGTTATGTAAAATCATGTTGAAAGGGCCCTAAAACAAGACAATAGAGTACACTATTTGAGTAAAGACAGCCAAAATGAAATGTCGGAAACTGTAAGTAACGCAATCAGGGATACAATTTTATTATCAATTTTAAAATCTAAATATTATTCCACAATTTTAGACTGCATACCTGATGCAAGTAAAACAGAACAAATGACCATTATTATTCGCTTTGTTTCCTGTGACAATGGAATTGTCAAGATCAGGGAAAACGTTTTAAGTTTTGTAGATATATCAGATTCCACAGGACGTGGTTTATGTGCAACAATAATGGAACAGGAAAAATGGAACATTCCCATTGAAGACATAAGACGTCAAGGCTATGACAATGGAGAAAACATGGGCTCCAAAATTTGCTTTTGAACAAAAATCCTCTAGCTTTTTACGTGCCATGTGCTGCTCATACTCTAAATTTAATCATTAACGATGCAGCCAAAGTGAATGTAGATGCAATTAGTTTCTTTGCAATTATTCAAGAAATATACAATTCTTTTCATTCTCTTACAAACGTTGGGCAATCCTTGTAAAGTTCGTAAAAAAATTAACATTGAAACAGCCATCAGAAACGCGATGGGATAGTAAAATTAATGCAATCCGCCCTCTGTGATATCAGTTAGGAGAAATTTATGGTGCACTTTTTGAAATTTTAAATAATGAAAATTTTAATAAAGAAACTCAGCATGAAGCACAAACATTATGTGCTAAAATAAAGAACTACAAATTTATTTGCTCTCTTGTAACTTGGTATGATTTACTTAACAGAATAAACCCTGTGAGCAAAATGCTTCAAGACAAAAATATGAACATTACTTGCTTTAGAATCTATCGAAAACTTAAAAATATTCTTACAAGAGTATCGATCAGGCACAAATTTTAAAGAAGCTCTAAAAACGGCAAAATTGCTGAGTGAAGAGGTGGATGGAGAACAAGAATTTAAAACTGGTACGAAAGTTCGACGACGAAAGAAGACACGACAATTTGACTACGAGCTTCATGACGAAACGCCACAATCGCCAGAAGATGAATTTAGAGTAAATGTGTTTTATACACTTCTAGAAATTTTAAATTTTGCAATGTGTTCGTTAATAGAACATTTTGAACAACTAAAAGACATGATAATTTCAATTTCTTGTATAGATTACTACAAATTAATAACGAAGATTTGCGAAAAATTTGTGACAGTTTAGAAATTTTCTTGAAGGACTGCGACAATAAAAATGTAAATGCAATAGAACTATATGACGAGTTATGTGCTTTCCGGGATATTTTTCGGATGGATAATTTAAATATTCAAAAGCCGTTTCCATATTCTTAGTTTT
Organism: Typopeltis vanoorti; assembly: GCF_054136105.1. Lineage (NCBI taxonomy): Eukaryota > Metazoa > Arthropoda > Arachnida > Uropygi > Thelyphonidae > Typopeltis > Typopeltis vanoorti. The sequence continues at coordinate 6,537,224 of NC_143553.1, forward strand.
ATTGTGTCAATAATTTATCTTTCCCTAACTTTTCAATTGCTTTAAGAATACTATTAACCTTAACTGTTAGTGTAGCGAGTAGTGAACGTTCTTTTTCCAAGTTGAAATTGATTAAAACCTACTTAAGAACAGGTATGTCACAAAAAAGGCGTGTTAGTTTGGCGTTAATAGCTATTGAAAATGATGTATGTGCGGAATCAGATGTTAAGACCATTATTTCTAATTTTGTGAATATGAAATCAAAAACCTTAAAATTTTAATTAAAAAATTTTCAAGTATATTTATGTAATTTAATTTATTTCCTATTATTCTGTAAAGATATTATTTTTTGAATACTTATATTAAATGTTCTAATTATTTCTGAATTCTTTTATTATTTTCTCATCTATCTTGAGTTTATTTTATAATTTCCTAAAAGATAGTTCCACTTATAAAAATTATTACAAGTTACTAAGAATTTTCGTAAGTTGTAAAATGCAAGAATTTTTTAAACTTTAGTTCAAATAAATTTTAACTTTAATTAAAATTAATTTTAATTTTGTTAGGGATTCGGGTCGGTGAGAAGGCTATAATCCTTGTATCATTATATTCAATGATTAAAGTGAAGTGGCTTTATCAAAATTTGCTTTAACTTTTGAGAATTTTTTGAATATTCGGGTTTTTAACGATTATCCTGCCTAGTCAACACTCTCGGTTCGTTACATTTAGCGAACCAACGTGTGGCTGTTCGGTCAAAATTTATTTAAGAAATTTCAAATAATTTAAATTTTTATTATCGTAAAAGAACCACACACTTCCGGATCGTTACAGGTGCGCTTAGATAGAAATTGCATACGGGCGTCAACGACCTTAGCGCCAGCTCTGATAACACCATCAACTTCCCGCTACGAATGACATAAACAACGGTGGATTTCAATATAATGAGACGAGTAGGAATGCCACGGACAGAAAGTCCACTGATGTGGTCTTTCTGTCCGTGTTGGAATTCTATCAGTTCAGCTGAACGTGGAATCTTGACATCGAGTACAGTGGAAACATGTATCACATCGCACCGTTTATTAACAGAATTATGCAAACACTTTCTGAATATTGCATATGGTGGATCCGAAATTTACATTTAATGTAAGGTCTCCAAATACTTTTGTCAACATAGTGTGCGTGTATATATAATTAGCTAACGCCTTTTATTCCCTTACGACGGACATCATCCTTATGCGAGGCTTTTAAATCCTATCCAGCTTTTGGAGACTGAGTGGGAAGTTCAATCTCCACTGGACGCCTATCACAGATAGCTAGCCCATGTCCATCACTAATTATACACAGCCAGATGAAGAGCCCAGCAAACAAGTGTTGCCATCTCTTGGTAACTAACAGGATATGTTACTGTCTGAAATAATGTGGGTTATACAGTCGATTTTCTTAAGTTTACGGGATGAAAAGCCACAGATTCTGGGAGAAAAAGCCCGCTTTCCCGTGCAAGATCGACTAACTCGGGATCCGGTCGAAGAAATGCTTAGAAAGAGTTCCTGAAGTCGGCGACTAGACTCGAACTATAAGTCTATCTTCGTACGGCATAGCGCAGAGATGCAAGCGGCATTTATTTAGAGAGGCCTCTAGGGAGTCAGGGACTCATCGAAGGAGGCCACGTACTACACACACCAGCTATCATACTCTTGAATTCATTCACACTGCTTGCACTCACAACATCCAATGACAATCCATTCCAATCACGCACCACCTTATGAGAGAAAAATCTAGCCCTATTCCCCTTCTTAGTGACATTCATTCTCAGCTTCCAAGGATGCCCTTTTGTCATTTTCCCACCCTCCATATATTGAAAATTTTCATCAACTGAAATCCTGTATGACCCTTTTAGAAGTTTATGTCTCAATTATATCACCCCTCTTTCTTCTGTTTGCTAGTGTCTGCAGTCTACAAACTCTCATTCTGTCTTCATAATCAGTATTCCATAATTCTGATATCATTTTAACACTCTCCTTTGCACTCTCTCCACTGTATCAGAATAACAATGGAAACCAGGAGACAGGACCTGTGCACAATAGTCCAAGTGAGATCTTATCAAGGCCTTGTAAAGATGCATCCTTATCTTTATATGTCAGCGTTCGTTTCAGCATTGCCATTATCTTTTGAGTTGTATTTGCAATCTTAGCTACATGTCCCCTGAACTTCTTGCTATCTACTAACTCTCCAAGATCCTTAACCTCTCCAGTTTCTTCAAGTTCTTACCAATATAATACGACACTGAATATGTAATCATGCCGAAGTGAATGACTTCGGCTATATGTCGCTTGTCAAATCCTTTCCCAATATCATTAAATGTACAGATTGAATAACAGTGGATCAAGCACTGATCTTTGTGGTACACCACTGGTTACCTTGAATCTTGCTGATTCAATTCCCCGTATATCACATTTTGATATCACATCAGTCAGCCATCGCCTTATCCAACTAATATTCTATAATCAAAACCCATATCTCCACTTTATGCAACAGTCTACCATGCTGTATACTGTTAAAAGCCTTAGCAAAATCCTAAAGTATCATGGTGTATCCGTTTCTCTTGTCTAGTTCAATGTAACATTGTTATAGAATGAGAACAACTTGCTAAAAATGACCTTCCCTTAGTAAACCCATGTTGCTCATTGCAAAGTAGAGATTCACAGTCATCAACCCATTTCTGAATACGAGCCCTGACCAATTTTTCCAAAATCACCACCACCACTCTTGAGATACTAATTGGATATATCGATCTTTTCACTACCATTATGCAATGGAATTACCATATATTCTTTCCATTCCTGCGGAATATTTTCTGTTCTGAGACTCATATTAAACAGCCTTGTCAAAGGGATAGCCAGTTCAGCTGAACACTCTTTTAGCACACGTGATGATATCCCATCAGTCCCTATTGCTGAATTCTTCTTCAGTTTGTGCAAAATCACTAATACCTCGTCCTCATACACCTGAGTTTCTTCATCCAGTGAAGAGACAGCAGTGAGCTCAATGTCGCATACACCAGGTTGATAGATTTTAACAAAATGGGCACTCATTAGGTGAACAACTCTTCAGCATCTGTAACCCACACGCCATCTGCATTGAGAAGAGTTATTCTTTCATATTCATTCTTTCTTTTGCTTGCAGCATATCGATAGAATTCTTGTGGGTTTTCTTTAGCACGCAGAGTAAGTTTCTTTTCATACTCAGACTTTGCTCTCTATACAGCATTTGTGACTATTCTAGTTATGAAAATAAACCTGCTGCTTATTTTCATAACGACATCATCCTTATGCACACGGCAATCTTTCCACATCATCCTTTTCTTACGAATCGCTTGCTTAATAATATTACACATCCATTTGTTTTTTTTTTACCCTATTTATTCTTCGAACTCTCGGGAGACACTCTGATACATCCATCTTTAAGTATTGTTTAAATGCTTCCCATCCATCAACAAATCCCATTCCGCTGAACTCAGTATACTCCTCAGTTGTTCATAATTTCCTGCTTTGTAGTTCAGCATGTAACATTTTCTGAATAGAACATTCATAAATTTAGTCATTTTCCATGTGAGTACCGCATGATCACTGTCACCAACTGGAGGCAGAATAGTTACATCTTTAACTGAAACGCCCTCTGACACTATAATCAAATCTAATACTCATTGACCTCGAGTTCCTTCTGTCACATGCTGCTTGAGGAAGTTGTCCCGCAACAGCTCAATAAATGCATTTTCACTCTTCTCATGAGATTCTACTGCTATCCAATCAATATTTGGATAATTAAAGTCTCATATTATGATTACTCTTTTCGCGGTCATGTTTTCTATTTGTGATGCATTTTTTCATCACTAGCAACCTATCCACCAGGTCTTTAACAACACCCTACTATGTAATTGATCTTGTTAGATTCCATCTCACACCAGATGGCTTCAAACTCACTGCCACATGAAATTCCGTTAACAGTAGTACTACAATCACAAGTCTCAACTATAACTGGATTCAAGTCATCCGATATCATTAGCTGCACGCCCCATCTTGTCTTTATCCCTCCTAAAAATAGTGTACCCTTTACACTCGATACCAGTTAACGTCTGATTCTGATAGCCTGGTCCCACTAATGCCTATAATCTGAGATCCCAATATATTGACCAAAGCAGCAAACTCTACCCCTTTGTTTCTGATATTCCTAGCATTCCTAGAATTCCATTCCTTCTACACAGCCAGTTGGACTACTTGCAGATCTCTATTCTTCTCTAGTGCCTTATGCATGTGGACATCTTTGCACACGTTTGATGGATCCGAACCGGACGAACACAAAGTTGACATCGTTCTCTCCTCATCACATTTCCATGACAAAGCCCATTCCCGTCATCAACACAGTTATATAACATTTTCGCTCTTACACTCAGATTTTCATCATTCCTCCCTTTATAATTTAGTTCCCCTGAATCTCTGTGTTAGGTCTCATACCAGCTCTTACTTTTTAAGACTCCTGTGCATTCAGGTGTAGGCTGTCCCTCTTATACAAATCCAATCTTCCTTCAAACTCACTCTAGACATCCAAAAACTCGCATCCATTCCTTCTACACAGCCTACGCATTGAATCGTTTGCGCTCATAGCCCTTCTTCTTAATTCATTTTTATCATATCGAAGTATAATACGTATGATTTTCACTTTCTCCCTCTTCATTCTCGACTCTTCCAATAACCCTTTCATGTCCGCTCTCATGCTGAACTTAAGATAGTTACGTCGTTAGTACCTACTACAAATACGATCTCATTTACTTTTCTTTTCTGTTTTTGACTTGCTTCCTTTGTTTTCCCGGAATTATTCATTCCGGGAAAACTCAAAGTAATAACTCGCTCCTCAATAGCATGTTTTATTATAGAGTCACAGTACCAAATAACTTCTTTCTTTTTACCAAAAACGTCACTTTCTTGATTTCCGTTACTTCCTGATTTACCTGTTTCCGTGCTTTATTGTTTCTTATTTTGCGACTTAATTTTCATTCTCTATGCTCATTCAAACGCTCTCGACTTTTGTAATTCCCGCCTCGCTTCTCTGATGATCTGCTTTAATTTTGCTATTTGGAGATTAATTCATTTTCATTAACCTCTTCCACAACTCCAATATCCTCGTTAACGGAACTAATTTACGCGGTGCCCTTTTTAGCATTACTTTTCTCGTGTGCTTTTGGCGCTATTTTAAACTTACACTTATTATTGAAATATCTTAATTTAAAATTGTTATAAAATACTAAGTACACTTAAAACACTGAAATCCATGCTAATATACTATAAAACGCTAATTTTCTAAGGAAAAATTGCAATAAAACAGACAAACATCACGAATTTTATAGGAGCGCTAAATTCACCGATCAACCTCAATGTATCTTTGAACCAAAATGTTATTCCCTGATATCTCTCTCTTTTCTTTTTGGTATAATTAGACTTAATATCTCAGAGATCTTTAACAATGGGGGGAAAATAAAGAAATAAATAATATCAGCCATGCAGCTCAGTAGAAGTGGCGTTTGCACTCTATAGCGCTTGACCACATGAAGAAAGACATTAGTTCGAATCTGGTCGCCGATTGGAGGAACATTTTTCTAAGCCTTTTTTCGACCGGTTCATGGGTTAATCGATCTCTGGCACGGGCAAGCGGGTTTTTTCTCCCGGAAACTCGACCTTCTAACCTACACTATTTTCAGACATTGTAACTATTGTGTTAGGGTTAGGAATCACGAGAGGGAGACACTTCCTAGCCACCTTCTTCACTGCGTACCGATTAATTAGTGATAGCCTTGGCTAGCTATCTCTGACTGGCTACCTGTGGAGATTGAACTGCCCACTTTGTCTCCAAAAGTTAGATAGGGCTAAAACGGCCTCCCCTACTCCCTATACGGGAATAAAAAGGTGTTAGCTGATGTTCCAAATTTGGTCGAAATCAATGGAGGCCAGTGAAAATTTTAAGTGCGGGTGCTGCACAGTAGCGCACCCAGAGGGGGGGGAAGGGGCCCTGGCATCCCCAAAGAAAAAGGAAAAAAGCACTAGAAAAATTTCCAAAAATCTTTTCCTAATTAAAATTCATTTTTTTTTAATTTATGTCGTGTCGTGTCTTCTATTTCTATACTTCTTATGAATTAGCGATCATTGTAAATGCTCGGTCATAGCTCGTATGCGATGCGCAGTGTGTATTCTCAAATCGTCTACTCAACTCGGGCCCCACCCAAGATTAAATCCCGAGGGCGCTACTGGAATGTACGTGTGTGTACAAGATATCCACTTGGGTTTTTCTTGACGAAAAATAAGCGAACATAGAAAAACGCACGCAGTGATTTAAGGCCAATTGCTTCGGCCTTAATTGAAAACAACTCAACCGAATCCTATTTTCCCTTAGTGCTGTATTTTCTAACTGCGGTCGACCACTGGCATCCTTCAGAAGTTCGAATGTGACTTACAACCGCTGCTTATCTAAATATAACAATAACAATAGATGAGCATGCTTCACAAAGCTTTGTAAGTTTGTTTTTTTTCTGATTCTTTATTCATCATTCCAATTTTATTATTTTTTGAGGGAACATTTTAACTTAAAAAAAAAAAAAAATTCATCGATCACCTCCTCAAAAACCCAGAAATGTACCCACATGTTTACTCATCAGTATTCTTAGCTTAATTCTCCCCTTGTTAACTGCAATTACTTGCCTACGAGGACCTTTGTGAGATAAGGGCATTTCTTGTCGTTCGGGAATAACAGAAACAAAAGTAAATAAGTGAAAAATGACTGTAAAATCTTCAGGAATGATGTTTTTTTAAAGTTTTCCAATATTTTTACTCTGAATTCCTGTTTATTTTATTATTATTCTCTGAGAAATCCTTTAATTCAGATGATTAAGTAATTAATTAATAATATTATTATTAACAATACATAGATGTATTATTGTTATTATTATTATTTATTCACATAATTGATACAAAGTCAAAACAAGATTTAAACAACATTATTTAAACAATAATTTGACTAGTGATACAGAACAATTCAGATTCTACCCAAGAATCTAAGAATAGTCCGTCAGGTAGTGTCGTAAAATATGGACTCTTCCAAGTAATGCTGTTTTTATAGGTCATATGGGGTCACTTCGTTGATGTTTAATTGTTGTAAATATTTGGATAGCTTCTTTGAAATTGCGCCAAGTGCACCGATAACTATTGGGATAACTTTGGTTTGTTTAAGCCACAGCCTGCCAACTTCGATTGTCAGATCTCGATATTTAGTTATGTTTTCCAGTTCTTTGTAGTTAATGTTGTTATCACTGGGTGCTGCGATATCGATAATCCAAACCTGTCGATGTTCGATAATTGTGATGTCAGGTCTATTGTGTTCCAAATGCCAATCAGTTTGTATTCGAAAGTCCCAGAGAATTTTTGCTGTTTCGTTTTCCAATACTGTCTCTGTTTTATGCTACCACCAGTCATCAGATATAGGAAAGCCATATTTTTTGCATACCTACCAATGAATTATTTTGTCCATTTGATTATGGCGGTATTTATAATCAGATTGAGCTATCTTGCTGCAGGCACTGATTACATGTTCTACAGTTTCATCTTTTTGATCGCATAATCTGCATTTGCTGTTATTATTGATGTTCAACATTTTTGCTTTCATTTCATTAGTTCGTAATGCCTGTTCTTGAGCTATAGAATAAATCCTTTTGTGTCTTTTTTAATATATCCATAATGTAGCCATTGCCATGTCTTGTTCACGTCAATTTTGTCCTCAGTATCTCTAAGAAATGGGCCATGCAAAGGTTTATTTTTCAAGCGTGCACATATCAGTTATTTTGCTATTATTATTATTTGTAGTAGTAGTATTAATATGATTAATGCAATTCCTTCTCATCCTCTTCAATCTAATGATCGGTGAGATAGCAATGCTACTTTAATAGGGAATAATTATAGAACAATATGGTTTCTTATTGTCTTTCATGTCCGTATTATTTTGTGTTCATGGAACTTAGAGGAAAAGCCCTGCCATCAACGTATTAGGCCTGCTAACTCACCTTCAGTTGAAGAGGATTGATAAAAAAATTATGCTCGTCGTATATGGGATTCCAACCCAGGTCTTTCTAATTAAAGGGCTTCATTTATACCGGCTGAATTACGCAGGCCCTATTCGGAGCTACAAAGAAACAACGTGGCGAAATTATATATTACAATAACTCTCTGGCATAGCGTAATTCGCAGAAGTCGTCAGTATAAGAAGATAAAGAAGTTTCGAAATGATATTAGTAATTCCGCTCTGGCTGGATGAAATTTAATGAAAGTTTACAGTTAGGATATATATATATATATATATATATATATATATTAGTTTAATTTCAGTCTAACTAGTGTTATTTTGACAAAATTTGGCAGAACCAAATTTGTTCCATGCAAGTAAATCGCTATCTGTACAAAAAAAGCAAGATGTACACTTACATAAAATGTTATAAAATGCAAGAAAATAATTATTACATTTCAACGACCACTTCTATATGTTGTCTGTATCTTGAGTAACGTTAGGTATTGTTACCGAATGCTTTTAAACAGTAGTTTGCAAGAAAAATGACTTTTCGATGAATTATGAAGGAATTCATCGAAAAATTTTCGGTGAATAGTTTTCTTCGATTAATTGCATTTTCGACGAATTGTCGTTCGATGATTTATTGTTCGATGAACTGTTCATTCTATAAATTGCCTTTTCGACGAATGACAATTCGTCGAAAAGGCAATTTAAGGTCGTTCGATGAATAAGGCGATTATTCATCGAACGACAAATTGACATTCGTCAAATTGTCGTTCGATGAATAGTTTATACGGTGAATTGCTTTTGCGATGAATTGCATTCGATAAACTGTCTTTCGATGAATTGTTTTTTGGTGAATTTTCATGGACCCTTAATAAATATGCCTCAGAATGTTGGTAAAAAATCGAACATTTAAAAACAACACACAGAATACAATAAAATATATGTCAGAAACGTACATAAATCACATTTTTACTATAAAAAGGCGAATGGAACAAAAGAGAAACGAGTGGCTAATTTTTCAGAAACCAGCAAAGAAATTTACTGCTTTGTTTGTAAATTGTTTTCTAAGTCAAATAATAGCTTAATGAAGGGTTTTAATGACTGGAGAAATATAACACAAACCTTAAGTGATCGCTCAGTAGAACTACTGAGCATATACGAGCGAATGCACATATGGCAAAAGAAAATCAAGTTCTGTAAATAGTCGAACTGATTCTGAATTGATGAAACAAATACAATCTGAAGAAAAGTAGGGCTCGCATTTAGAGGCAATACAAATGATATTTTTTCTGATTCTTGCAGAAATTATTTATCGTGTTTACTTTATGATTTTTTAAAACATCACATGAAAAATATACGCCAACTGTGGTTCTGGCAGATCAAATTATCTTTCTTACCACTTTCTTTTAAGGTTACACGGTGATCAGCATTCATACTTATGAATTTAGGGACACAAAACACACGTGTTGAAAAGATTATTTTACTGATTAATAAGAAAATAATAACTTTACGTTTCGACCCCTGTATTGAGGTCATCTTCAGAAGGATACATGTGTATAAGAACAAGCTACATGCTGCTGCACTCTATACAAGTAAATTACAACTACGTTGTTAACTAATCTTTTTTCTTAGCCTGCCCTCTAGTGAAAAAAATAAAATAAAATAAATTAAACAAAAATAAAATAAAAACTACAATAAACTCTGCTAAAGTCCTCACCTACCAGGATTCTTCTGGAATTATACAGTTTATATTGTTATATTACGATTATCTTCTGGATTAGAAACTACACAACAATTCATAAACAAAATTAAAAATATTACACTCAACGACCAAGATCTATTAGTCAGCTTTGACATAACTTCCCTTTTCACCAATGTCCCAATCAATGATACTATCCTACTCTTACAGAACATATTTCCACACGACATCACGGCCCTCTTTGCCCATGTACTCCGCTCCGGATATTTCGTGTGGCAAAACAATTTTTACCTTCAAAAAGAGGGTACCGCCATGGTCTCACCACTCCCCCCCCCCCCAATAGCGAACTTTTATGGAGTTTATTGTAGTTTTTATTTTATTTTTGTTTATTTTATTTTATTTATTAATTTTTTTTTCACTAGAGGGCAGGCTAAGAAAAAAGATTAGTTAACAACGTAGATGTAATTTACTTGTATAGAGTGCAACAGCATGTAGCTTGTTCTTATACACATGTATCCTTCTGAAGATGACCTCAATACAGGGGTCGAAACGTAAAGTTACTATTTTATTATTAATCAGTAAAATAATCTTTTCAAACACGTGTGTTTTGTGTCCCTAAATTCATAAATATGAACCTTTCTTACCACACTTGTGATGAATTCATAGCGTGAATAGCTAATTAAACAAGAGAAATATTAATATCAGAAATTAAGGAAGCTGATTATTTTACAATAATACTCGATTGAACGCCACACGTTGACCATAATCACCAACTAGCTATTAAATTTAGGTACGTTACCACAAATTCTGACATTAGAAAAACATTTATTGGGTTCATCACTTCATCAATACAACATAATTCCTTATATTTAGAAGAAGAGGTAGTATTCAAAAAATTGGAAGAATTATCTTAGGAGATAAAAATGTGCAGAGGACAAAACTATGATAACGCTGCCAATATCAAAGGTGTCTATACAGGTTTACAAGATAGGCTGAAAAAACATAGTCCCTCTCCACATTACACCCTCTGTCCAAAAAGAAACCGAACTTTTCGAAAATAGAAGAAATTATTGGCGCCACCTGTTGTATCTTTGTTGTCGAAAGCGGTAACCTTCATTAGTGTTGTGTCAACTGTTTATGACATTTGTTTCGTTAGAAGAAAAGTTATAGTGCCAAGAGTGACAGTATGTTTTGACGAACGGTCGGTTGTCACGATATTCATGCTGTACGCGACGAATTCTCGCTATCAATCGCTTCAAAACTTCGAGGTAAAATTCACCATTGACCGTTTGGCCAGGCCGAACGAATTCTTTGTGGATAATGCCCTTGGAATCGTAAACCGTATGAAGTTTACAAATAATAAATAAATAAATAAAATAAAAATTAAATTTAAAAAAAAAGTCAGAAATATAAGCTTATATAGTAAAAAAAAAAAAAAAAAAAGTCTCTACCAACTGATCTGTACCATCATAAAAATCATTATCTTGGATTGATATATCTTAGTATATTTGATTAACTATCTTAATTACTAATTAAATTATACAATAAAATAATGAACTAATAATGAAATAATGTAAAATTAGCTAAACAAAAGTCATGGGAGGACTTTGGCAAGAATATAGAAAATAAATATCAAGAAGGTGGCAAAATATTCTGGAGTTGTTGAAGAAGCTTAGGAATAGAGGAAAGAGTGCTGTAAAAGGAGTTAGAGATGATAAAGGTGACATGAAAACAGAAGAAAAAGATATCCTTGAAGTATGGAGTAATTACTTTGAAAAACTGCTAAATGAAACAAGCAGTGATGACAGCAGTGATAAAAAACACTGACCAGGCATGCAGTCAGGAATACATATCCATACTTGAAGTAGAAAAAGCCATCAAAGGCTTGAAATGTGGAAAGGCAGTAGCAGTAGATCATATTCGACCAGAAATGCAGCAGTATGGTGGTATAAAAGTATTACAGTGGCTGCACTGCATAGTTCAGAAAGCCTGGACACGGGGACGAATTCCCGATGATTGGAGTAGAGCTCTAATAGTGTCCATATATAAAAAGAGAAATAAAACTGAATGTGAGAATTACAGAGGTATTTCCCTACTGAGTGTTCCTGGCAAGATCTATGCAAGTATACTTGAGAAACGGTTGAGAGGAATTGTGGAAGAAAAGCTTGGTGAAGAACAAGCTGGATTCAGGCCAAATAGAGGCTGTCAGGATCAGATCTTCACTTTACGACAAACAGTCGAGAAAGCATGGGAATATAACAAAGATCTGTATTTAAGTTTTGTCGATTTGGAAAAGGCATATGACAAAGTGCCAAGAGAGAAGCTATTCAATACGCTGCAGTTATATGGTGTCTATGGGGCATTATATCAAGCAATACTTAGTCTTTATTTGAGTTGTAAGTCAGCAGTTAGAATTGAAGGAGGTACAGGAAGATGGTTTAATGTTAAATCTGGTGTGAGACAAGGATGTACATTATCCCCTCTGTTATTCATTATCTATATGGATCACATTATGAAGGAAAGTGGTATTAAACCTGATATCAAAATTGGAGATGTTAATGTCAGTTCTTTGCTTTATACGGATGATGTTATACTTCTAAATTAATCCGCTACAAGTCTGCAAGATTTTCTGACTAAATTGAATAGCTGTTGTAATAGATATGGTATGAAGGTCAGCAATAAAAAGACAAAGACAATGAAAATAGGCAGAATCATTGAAAATGTCAACTGTGTTGTGAATGGAGAACCTGTGGAACAAGTAAAACATTTCAGCTATTTAGGCACGATGTTTACTGAAGATGGTAAATTAAATATAGAAATAGACAACAGAATCAGCAAAGCTGGTATGGTGGGAAGTCAATTGAATAAATTCATATGGAATAAGAGACAAATTAGTCGTAACACTAAATTAGCTGTATACAAGACAGTGTTCAAACCAGTTTTAACTTATGGATCTGAGTGCTGGGTCAGAAGTAAAACATTTGACCAAAGACTAGAGACCGCAGATATGAGAGTCCTGAGAAAGATTAGAGGCGTGAACAGATGGCATCAATGGCAATATCATATTAAAAATGAGGATATTAGGAAAGAACTTGACATTGTCAGCATCCAGGAATGCGTTAGCAGAGCTAATCTCAGGTGGTATGGTCACTTAAATAGAATGGGAGAGGAAAGATTAGCAAAACAAGTGTTCTCTGCCAGGTTGGCAGCAAAACGACCCAGAGGAAGACCAAGATATAGGTGGATTGATACGGTACAAAGTGCCTTAGACGATAGAAATATAAGATCTGATAATGTTGGAGTCTTGACAAGTAACAGACTGATTTGGAGGAAAATTGTAGATAGGAAGTTAGTAATGATGTAATTTTTTCATGTAGTACTGTCATATCCTGTACACCCCATAAGGGTACATGGCAGGAACTTGATGATGAAAGAATCATATATCAGACTCATCCATCTGTTCACTGGGCATCCACAGATGGCGTATAGTCGCTCCGATGCTCGGTGATGTGCCACACCAGGCCTCACCATGTAGTTCTGTAGTATGCTTTTCTGGCGGCTTCAACTCTCTGAAGATCAGTCACTCCGCGCACACTCCATCCATCCAACCATCTCTTTGACAGTTTACCCCTTCCTCTTTTACCAGGAATATTACCTTCTATTACTGTTCTGAGAAGTTCTCCGGCCATCCTTTCAATGTGTCCAAAATATTTTAACTTTCTTCTGTCAATATTCTTAAAGAGCCTTAAAGCTCTATTAATCGTTTTCTAACACCCATTCATTTGTACGCCTTTCGGTATATGATATCCTCAGAAGCCGTCTGTAACACCACATCTCAAAGGCAGCTATCCTTTTCTTATCTGACTTCTTTGGGTTCCAAGTCTCACATCCATAAGTCGCTGTTAGAAAAATACTGCATCCAAAATACTCAGCTTTGTTCCCATGGAGGAAGATCCATCCTTCCAAATTTTAGACATGTCTCTGACTATTGTTTTAGCCATTCATGATCTTCTTCTGACGTCTTCTAAACGGCAATTTTTCATCTTAAAAACGGATCCCAGGTACTCAAAGGTGCTGACTTCAATTCTTTCTCCATTAAGGTACACATGTTTCTCAAGCGCTTCTCTGTTTGTGTTTCCTTTAAGAACCATGCTCTTTGTCTTGCTAGGATTGAGTTGAAGTTCTCTGTTATTACTGATCTTGTTAACTTTCAATAATTTTCCCTAGTTCTTCCTTGTTCTTACAGAGGAGTACTGTATCATCAGCATACCTCAAATTACTGATCATCTACCACCTATCCTAATTCCTCTCTTGATCTCATCCAATACTTCACGCATGATGTCCACAGCATATATACCAAACAAATGAGGAGAAAGTAAACATCCTTGTTTAACTCCCTTTCCAACCCGAAGCCAAACAGTTAATCCAACACCAGTTCTTACCGTGGCTTCTTGCTCCCTGTACAAGTTGGCTATCAACTTGATAGTGTGTTGAGGAAAACCCATTCTTTTCATTACTTCCCCACAGTTTCACATGCTGAACACAGTGAGAAGTTTTAGAGTAATTTAAGAAACACATTACCAGAGGGAGTCTAAATTCTTTATATTTTTCATGATCTGTCTAAGGCAAAGGATCTGATCTCAGATGTCCTTACCTTTCCTAAAACCTGCTTGTTCCTCGGGCATCTCTGCCTCAACCCTATTTATCATGTTCTTCAAAAAATTTGGATTGCATGAGATATTAAACTAATAGTTCTATAGTTCTTGCAAGCCCTCATATCTCCCTTCTTATATAGTGGTAGAAAACCGACTTCTTCCAGTCTCTAGGCCATGATCCTGCCTCCCATATCCTTGTAATCAATATGTGAAATACTCTCATCCCTCCATCCCCTGTGGCCTTAATTAACTCTGCTGGGCGTTGTTGCTGTTAAGCTGCTTAACTGCTCTTTCAACTTTATGCCTAAGTGGAGGAGGTTCCAAACCGAAATTTTCCTTGTGGGAGGGCTCCTCCAAATTTTCTTTATCAACTCTACTGTTCAGTTCCTCACAGCATGCTTTCCATTTTTGATTTCCAATTCTTCTTCAATTAGTAATGCCTCATTCCTGTATTTGATGATATTCAATTTGGGCTTAAAGTGGTGCTTTAGGTTACGAACTAAATACAACATCCTTTTATAATTGTGCTTCCTCATCTGGGACCCGATCTCTTCACATTTATTAGTATAAACCTTTTCCTTGTCCTGCTTGATAGCTCTTCTGACTTTTCTATGTAATCTCTTGTATTCTTCAGTCCCTGTGTCTCTTAGTTCCCATGTTGAAGCTGATATCCATGGGTCTCTTGGTCTTCTTATTGGACCGAAATACCTCTTGGCTGCATCTTGTATTATCACCTTGACTCCTTCCCAAAGCATTTCTGGTGAGTTCTAATTGGTCCCCAAAAATCATCCAACCGAGTTGATATTTCTTCTGTGAATCTCTAACATCCAGTCTAGTGGGATGTGCCTGATTTGCAAGTTTTCGGAGTCTTAGTCTTACTTTGGCTCTTAGTAGCTGATGTTCTCTACCACAATCTGTTCCAGGACAAGCATGCACATCAGAGATGCTCGTCTTCCACCGCTGGAGAGCCAGGATGTAATCAATTTGGTGCCGTAACTTATCAATGTTAGATATCCAAATATAGGTCCGTCGTGGGTGTTTCTAGAAGCAGGTATTGGTAATAATTAATCTGTTATTAATTATTTCATGCGAAATAATTAATAATATGTTTCATGGGAAAATTCCAACAGTCTTTCTCCACGGGTGTTACGTTTGCCCATACCAAACATGCCACACTCGGGCCTAACTCTCATACTCTTTCCCACTCTTGCATTCAATAATTCCTCAGGAATGTTAAATTTCTATGGATAAAAATGTTTATAGTGGTTCTTAAAAACGAGGCCTTACACTTTATCATATGTCTTGGTTCGTGGACATTTTAAAGTACGCACTCCATAAATCCATGACATATTAGAAATGAGTTAGGATCAATGAAAAAAATATGGATTCGACCGACTTTTAGAGAAATACTAAATCTATAATGTAACGATAACTGTGTTAAGCAATCCGAAATTAGTTAATTAAGTAACTGAAACTAAAATCTATAATTGGTTAAGTGCAATAGTTCACGTAGTATGACAAAGAGGGCAGCACTTCACATATGTTGAGGATCGGCGCAAGATATTTGACTTCAGTTTTTATAACGTCTCTGTCAGTTTTGAAACCAACAGGAAGTTTATATACAATATATATATATATTAGTTAGTTTAGTAATTAATAATTAATTAATTATTAATTATTTATTAATTAGTTTAGTATATTTGGTATAATTTTATATCTAATTAATTAAAACGATATACTGCAGGATTTTTTTTTTTTTCCATGTGCCCTTAAACACAGATGATAATATTTCGGTCCTGAACTAAATCAATATATCATAGCTTTTAATAGTATTTTTTAAACGACTGTAGACTAGTTATTATAATTTTCTGCTTACATATAGAAAAAAAAATTTTTAATTGACAATTGAAATTTACTAGAACATTTTTTTTTCGATTTTAATTATATCAGTCATTAACAGTGACATTTATTTTTATCATGGTTAAACAGTCATGATATAAAATAAATCCATTAACACCTTTTATTCTCCAAGCGGAGCAGGCGAAGCCTTTTAACCCTAACTTCTCCAAACGTTACGGCTAAATGGCGTTGCCATTTACTCAGCCATGTCGCCACAATCCCATGAAATAAGATATGATGCACACCCGTGGTATATTTTAGTCGACTGGATTATTTTCATAAAATTTCATAGCGTAGACAGCACCAAACTGTCCTGGATGTTCACGTAACACATATTATTTGTTTTTCGTGCATTACAGTAAGAATGGATTCTTCTCCACACTAAGAGAAGTCTTCCAACGCAATAACACCACCTCGACTACGCTTAGAAGATGGGCTGATACTGTTTGGTTCTCCTGGAAGTCGCCATACCTAATCTCATTCATTAACTTGAATACTCTGTCGCGATTCGTCATCCCATATTACAGCTTTCCAACTGCCTACTGACCAATTATAGCAAGTGTTGCACATTGCTAGTCAAACATTGTGTCTTACTTGTAACCCTTCCACAAACTACCAGAACTGTGGTCGAATGGACTCCTGGTTGAGAAAACGGTTGTGCACAAAGGAAGAAATACGCAGGCTTTCCGGTACCTTACTCTCTCTTCACATTAGTTTATAGCGTTCCAGATTGTTACTTAATTACTTAATTTTCATCAACCGTTTTCGACCTTTGCATGTATCAGCTACAGTTGATCTCAGATACGTTTATGATAATATCTCGCTGGAAGTCGATTACTTTTAAACCAATGTCCATTCCCATTGTAAGACTAAACCCAGCATTTAACGCATATTTACATGATATTATTTCTATTATTATAACGTGACACCTTCAAGGGCTCATCGCGGGAAGGCATTCTACTACCTACATCTCTCCATCTCCCCAACTACAGACAGCGACACTACTATCAACGCCATCTACCGCCTACCACCAACACCAATAACAACAATATTTATTTATTTTATTTTTTTGTCTGTAAAATGCGTGTGTTCTCATGGTCGATTTGCTTGCAAGCGAGATGAAAAATCCCAGTTTCCGGGAAGTTGAAAAAAAAACTGCTTATATACTTTATGTGCTGTATTTTTTTTTTCTAGTACTCAGAATTCGAGGAGAAATCCAATGTTTGCAACATTGAGCATGTAGAAATATGAACTGGAAGAGTTTTGCTGAATGGTGTTATTCATATTTCAATGAAAGAAAACTATTATTTAATCCAGAGAAACAGCGAAGCAAAAGTAGTTAATTAGATCCCTCTACCTCTGTTGTTCTTTCATCTTAATGATCTGTGTAGAATTAATTGTTCGGATTAAATTATTACATTTTACTTTTAGTTGGTGACACGGCATTAACATAAAGTGAAATTAATATTGAGACGGTATTTGATTATAGTAATCAGAGGGTTAAAAAAATACGAAATGGCTTGCCTTGAAATGATTTAATCAGACTTGGGCGCAAAACAAATCGTGATGGAAAATAGAAATGAAACTTTCGCAAAGTCGATTAATAAAATATTTGAGTTTATATATTGAGAGCGATAGCGAATGAAACCATCGTATCTTAGTTTGATAAATAAATTTAATAAATCCTAATAATAATATCTAATCTAATCTAATCCTGTGGCCTCCTCTTTAAGAGGGTTGCAGCTGATGAACAGTCCGCTTCCATGCCTCTCTATCTCTTGCTTCTGTAAGATTCTTGCCGTCCAATCTTTGATATTGTCTTTCCATTGCAGTTGGGGTCTTCCTCTTCCTCTCTTTCCCTCCACCATCCCCTGCAATACAATCTGGGAAGCTCTCCAGAAGAACCCCCCCATCAAATGTCCTGCAAACGCTATTTTTCTTCTTTGGATACTAGCCATATAGTCTCTTTTCATTTTGAATCTTTTAAGAACCTCTCCATTGCTCACTCTTTCAGTCCAGCTGATACGATCCATTTTTCTCAAGCACCACATTTCAAATGCATTCAATCGGTCGCTCATCTCCTTATTTCTCGTCCAGGACTCACATCCATACGTCCCCAAGCCCCAGATCATTGTCTTGAGTATTTTTACTTTTAACTATTTGTTCAGATTTCCGTTTCCTAATATGTGGTATATTTGGAAAAATGCTGCTTTTGCTTTTTTAATTCTGTGCTTAATTTCATAATTAGATCTACTGTCTTCTATTATCCAACTCCCAAGGTATTCAAAAACTTTTTACATTTTCTATTCTTCTTCTATTCTTCGTCCGTTCAAAGTGATTTCCATCCCATCATTTCCTTTCCTTGAAATCTTCATCACTTTGGTCTTCTGAATGTTTATTTTCATTTTATATCTCTTATTTCCAATACTGAACAGGGATATGTACAGACTGAACAGGGATATGAGGGATATCCCTGTTCAGTCTGTACATTTACAGACTGAACAGGGGATATCTTCATATCCCTGTTCAGTCTGTTCAAAATTCTTTGCAAGCCTTCCTCTGTTTCGCTCATAAGTACAATATCATCTGCATATCTTATGCAGGTGTCCGTTTATCTTCATTCCATCCTTCAGATCTTCCAAGGCTTCCCTCATCATCCATTCACTATAGACATTAAAAAAGGAGTGGGAACATCCCACACCCTTGTCTCACACCCTGCCTTATGGGAATCCATTCAGTATCCTCTCCTTCAAATCTGACCCAGGCTTCTTGAGTTTTGTATATTCTGAACAAAATTCTCATAATATTTTTATCTATTCCTAGTTTATGCAAAATATCAAATAAAACCGGGTGATTAACGTTAACTAAAGCTTTTTCATAGTCCAAAAGCATAGATATTAATCTTTATTGCACTCGATCATTCTTTCCTCCAATATCCGTAGTGTTGTGATAGCTTCCCTGGTTCCCCTGTTTCTCCTGAAACCAAACTGTGCTTCATTTAATTCCCTCTCTATCAGCTGTTCCATTCTTCTACATATTATGTTGATTAGGACTTTTGCAACGTGACTAATCAAGCTGAAAGTTCTGTGCTTGTTGCAATCCATTGTTCCCTTAGTCTTGGGAATAGGAATAAAAATAGATATTACGAAGTCTTTAGGTATTATATCCTCCTCCAAACCTCTATTAAAGATGATGGACAGAAGTTTCATTCCTTCCTTTCCCAATTCCTTCAGTAACTCTCCTCGAATATCATCCACTCCTGGAACTTTCCTGTCCTTTATTCTTTTAATGGCTGCTTCGGTTTCCCATTCCTCAATTTCTGGGTCATCATAATTTTCTATCTGATTACATTCCAGATTATCTTCATCTCCATAAAGTTCTGTAACATACTTCTTCCATCCTATCATTTTTTCACTTTTTTCCAACAAAATCTTTCCTCTTTCATCCTTCAAAGCACTGATTTTTAATCTTCTCTTCTTCCCTGAAATCAAGTTCAAGCCTTCATAGACCTTTCTCATATCCTTTGCTGTGTCATTTTCCTTTATTTCTTTGCAGACCTGATTGAGCCAAACTTCCTTTTCCTTTTTAGCCAGGATTTTTATTTGTTTATTGATCTCTTTATATCTGACTTGGGCTTCATCTTTGTTCTTATTCTTCCATTTTCTTCTTTCGTCCATTTTTTCTATCACTTCCTCAGTAATCCAGGGCTTCCTTCCTCTCCTCTCTGCCTCACCCAGAAGACATTTAGCACATTCCTTGATTTTCTCTCTTAGATCAGTCCTGATTACTTCTAGGGGGTCTATCAGTACATTTCTATATCTTGAGTTAATTAATATGTAATCAATCTGATTTCTTCATCTCTCTGTCCAGGTGCTCTCCAAGTATACAGTCTTCTCTCATGTTGTTGAAACCAGGTGATAGTCACTATCAATTTGTGTTTTCTGCAAAACTCCACCAGTCTGTCTCCCCTTTCATTTCTTTCTCCCAAGCCCCAAGCGGGTCACCAGACCATCCTCTCTTCCTTTCCCTGTCTTTGCATTCACATCTACCATTACTATCAGTATATCTCTGTTATTTTTCAAATTTAAACATTCCTCTATTAGTTGATAGATCTCTTCAACTTCTTCAGTTGTATGACCCTGTTTTTGGTAAGCATCCTTGAATTATGAAGATATTTCTAGGTTTGGCCTTTATTTTCAAAGCAATCACTCTTTCAAATCTCTGCCAATAACCCTCCACCATATTGGCTACCCTTTTATCCAACATAATTCCAACACCCCTTTAATGTTCTTCTCCTCCTGAGTATAATAAATCCAAATCCATTGTCTGTTCTTATATCTCATTTCCCTTTCCATCTAACCTCTGAGAGTCCAAGAAATGATATCTTCATTCTTTTCATTTCATATAATAATAATATATTATGTTAAAAAAGAACATTACTGTTAGTGCAGAATTCTAGACGAGTGCATTACTGA
This sequence comes from Typopeltis vanoorti, assembly GCF_054136105.1. Classification (NCBI taxonomy): domain Eukaryota; kingdom Metazoa; phylum Arthropoda; class Arachnida; order Uropygi; family Thelyphonidae; genus Typopeltis; species Typopeltis vanoorti. The sequence goes on from NC_143553.1 coordinate 6,558,040, forward strand.
CGGCATTTCGATACGGCATAGTCTCCCTGTTGGAGATTTCTGGAATTATTTACTGCCTTCGATAAAAATACAAAACAGAACATCAAGGCTGAGTTGTTCAGATATCCTGTTAAGGAAAATGCAGTCGCGTACTTTTGTGACTTTTCTTGTGTATAATAAAGAACATTTTTGGCTTGTGCGTGGTAACTTGGTATTTCAAATAGGAAAAAGACCCGTAAAATCATTTGCATATTTTGAAGCAGCTACAATATTATTCTCTACGGAGAGAATTTACAGCTCATTCGTTACAAATATTGCAGATAATTTTACTTTGTTCTTACATATCCACTTTCATTTCATACGCACTTTTATTTATTTACTTTTACTTGTAAGACCTGGGTTCGCATCCCGTCTAGAATACGAAGAAACGTGGGATATTTCAACGGAGGATGAGTTGGCCAGGGATGGAATGTTTTTTTTTTTTCCTGAAAACTTTTTTCTCGCTCAAACAGGCAAAAGAAGAACACATATAATTTACAGACATGACACACTAGCAGCGTAGTTTTAGTGGCTTCCGCTGTAAAACCAAACAAGCAATCAACCAAGTTCTACTTGTGTTTTTTACTTTTCTTTCTCCTCTCTTCGCTTTTTCATCCTTTTATATTTATACACGTACTGTTTGCTATTTACTACTATATTCGAGAGCTCAAAATAAGAAAACAATGCATATAACACATAAAGTGGCTTTCATGTACATCACTTTTCTACGCAGTCGTTAAAGTTATTTCTGCATTTGTCTAACCATGGTACCGAGACATTTCATCTTGGCGTAGAAGAAATCGGTTTTGATTTGTCGTTAACCGGAAATCACAGGCGTGTGATCCGATCTATAGCGTTATGAGGAAACGGACAATTGCTCTCATTAGCATAAATGCACAAGAATTCAAAACGAACTGCAACTATGAAAATTCTCCCACAGCATTTGCAACTTTATAGATTTGCTTAAGTGATATACTTTACTTACTGGCAGATATTTTCCGCTCCAAGAGTAAGCTGAACCCTTGGATTGTCAGGGAAAGCTATTATCATCTTCAATGTCTAAGAGAGCTGAAGGTTTGACGTAAGTAGAATAACTGCGGGAAGTAATGTTAGTCTTCTGGCTAAATTTGATCCTTTAGATATATATATAATAAAATTGTAGTTTTACGTAAGAATGGATGGTCAGTTTTTGTTTTTTATCTAAATTGTCTGACGACTAAAGAAGGTCATGGTCCATTGTTCTACTACATTTAGGTTTTCTTTTATTTGCTTTAATTCGGAATTCTCAGAAAGTGAAATGCGTCAAACACCTATGTTTAGAATGTCAAGAGGAAAATGAACACGAAATTAATGCGTACAAACGACTTTACGAAAATGAATCTTTTTCCTTATGAGTTTTGATCACAACATGAAATCATAAGGAAAATATGAAACCCCACCTTCCGTTGACGTTTTGAACGTCACTAATTGAAAAGAACAGTTTGCGCTTAAAATTGGAGAATACGCAAGTTACGTTTTATACACGAATTCCTTATTGAACTTAGTGGTCTTGAAACTGATTGAATTTATGATGCATAGTGGATATTTTTATAGTTTGGGAATACAAAATTATAAACAGTGGTCTGTGGTTTTGCAATTATTCGACTGTATTTTTAAGAAACATTGTGTGACAAGAATTATTTTAAAATGATGAAGAGTGGTAATATGAATAATGAATAAAACTCGAGGAATCTTTGTTCAGTGCGTTTGTAGTACGAGTAACAAATGATAGCTATTGCATTATTTAAAGAGCGTATTGGGTATTGTTTGTAATCATAGCGGAGGAACTAAGGCCGTGGGCCAGTAAACAAACAAACATCCAAGCGACCAATAAAACTAGCCAAGCAAACAACCACACCCTAGCATTATCTCTGTTTATTCGGTGTGGTTGTTTGTTTGATAGGAGTAAAAATCTAAAGAAACACTGCCATCTTCGTCTGAGACGTTAATAACCTCAAGTTGGAACGAGCTCATCGAAAGGTTTCTCTCGTCACAGACAGGATTCGAATTCTTCTCCTTCTGTCGTCTTAGAGTGCATTTCAGATTGAGAGGTTTAAAAGAAAATGGTGGGATTTCAAAAACCGAAGAGAAGAAGGGGACTTGTCTTCTGATTGGCTAATGCTAACCATGGAATGAATGAAAACGAAGGAAACGTTCAGCATTCTTTGTTCCTCCTTCCTGCCTCAGATTATCCTAATTCAGAACCAATGAAAAAAGTCCACGGAAGTATCCCATCCATTGGAAATGTTCAACAACTGAACAGCTGTGAGTGAGTTGCCAAGAAAAATTGGTGAAAAATAAATGCTGCTTTTGCTGTATTATCATTTTAGTTTAATATGTGAATTTATTATTGAGAGAAGATAAATATCTTTAAACAATCCACCATTATTCGCTTAAGTTATGAAGAAAACTTCCATGGATAACTTAGTGAAGTCGTCTGGATAAAGCGCCATCTAGCGGGGAAAATATATGACCTGAAAAGTAGCTTTCCTGAAAAGTTATTACGACATCAAAGTTCACATGGCAAAAAGCCCTTTAAGAAGGCTTAGCAACTTTTCACTTTCACAGTTACTTTTAATTAGTATTTTAGTTCTCAAGTACCTGAGCGTCTCTCTAAATTTAAAACAGCCCGAAGTATAAATCATGGTTACTAAAATATTCCGAAACTTAAATTTCGAAATATTTTCGAAATATGGATACAGATGCAATATCTTCCATTGTAATATAAGTTATAGTTTATCGTTGTAAAACAGTTTCACGATGTGCTAGGAAACTTCAAATAACGTTAGCTCAAGATTTTGAAAGTCTTCAAGAAAGCATTGCATTTATGTTTGGGTATCTATAATTGTTATACAGTTCGGTTTCGAAAAGTGAATTTTGGAAATTAAAACAAAACAATTCACTGGTTCGTTCAAATCTGTTTTTGAAAATCTCTGAGCAGAGAATGAAGACTAACGAATGGATATTTACAATCAGGAGTATTCTGAAAGTCAGAGTGTCCATCATTTACCTCATAATTTTGACTGTGGTATTGTATATTGGGTACAAAAATTTTTTCTTGTAACCAAGGTACTTATTCCTCTTAAAGAGGAATCAGTAAGAAAGAAAAAAGTCAAGGAAACGCACAGTTACATGTTGCACGACATTTTTATATTCCATAATCGAAATGCCTTTCCCTATTCTACCTGATATTAGGTGCAGATAGAGAACGCCAGACTATCGAATATCCGTCTTCTAAAAATACATAAATAATAAAAACAGCACGAGTAGCTATCGTCCTTGAAAACAGACCAGCTCTACCTCAAGGTTATTGAAGAGCAAGTCTTAAAAGGCTCTTTCCTAAACGCGACAGCCTTATAAATTTTATACCGTCATCATAACCCTTCTTTTAAGAAAGTAGGTCACGTCGGCTGCTCCTACGGTTTTCTTAGGTCATGTTGTGTCTAACTACCAGGTGGCTCTGTCAGTCAAGGGCGTGATGTAGTGATATTGTGCGAGCAATGGAAGCCAACGAAAACTCTCCAAATATTTGACAACTCGATCTTCGTGCAAATTTAAATGTCAACGCCAGATGGATACACGTGCCTTGAATGTTTAACTCGGTCATTTGTAAAACAGCAACATGGAGTTGTTTTTTTCCTCGTCTTTCCACCTTTCATAGATCATTATGTAAATGACTTTTTTTTGTTTGTTACGAAATGAAGATTAAATTTTTTAATTCAATTCTGGAACAAAATCCATGCCATGTTAAATCCATTCGAATAATCTTCCTACCCATCCCTCTTTTGATCTTGGTTACTTATTTTCCCTCCTTAACTCACATCGAAATCAAATTTGTTTTTAGCGTAAAACAACAGATATGCGTACGTATGGGTGCAGGAAGAAACCAAAGAAAGGGGGGAAATAATAGTAATTGATACTTAAAAGAAAAGAATACAATTATTAAATATGAAAATTCCATTAAGATATGAATCAACATTTGAAATCTCTCTCTCACACACACAGTTTCTTACTGCGAAACTTTTAGAAGGTTTTTTAGGTTAATTCTGCAGCTTAATAAAATTTTTCCTAATCAAAAATATAATAAACTGCTTTTAGTCAAATCAGCAGTTATAAAATAATTATTCTATAGGTAAAATACAAACAATTATTTATAACTTATTATAATAACAGCAGTTAACTGTTGTTTTAGCAAAAATATTTCTTCCGTTCATGAGTAACAACCGGAGGTGATTCACTTCGGTACATTCTACGCGACAGAAAGCACCCGAGATAAATTCTCCGAAGTGGTGTTGAATTTAGAGGACGCCAGGAGTAAGTGGAATATCCCGAATGAAAACTCTCCCTTCTTATTTATTCAATAAAATTAACTTCTTATCTGTAAATATTCCACGCCATTTTATCCTAATCGACGTGTCGCAAATTCACTTTCATTAGTTCACGCTTTTATTTAACTAAACTTTCAATATAAATCTCATTTTAAGGTGGAAATACTGTGTTTCTGTCAATACATTTTTATACGGAAGTAATTTCTTTTTCTTAAGAATATTAATATTAGTATTGTTGTGTGGCCTGCAGATACACCTAAAAATCATAATCCGACATGCACTTCGAAAAGGAAAAAAGTTGCACCTGTCTGATTTATGAATGATCAACGGCCAAATATCGATTAGCATTGCTCATATTTTAGTATTCTTTCGGGGCATAAGTAAAAAATAAAAATTTAGAAAAAAAATCAAAATAAATTATGCGAGTATTCGTGTGGATAAATACAAGCTGAAGCGCTCTCTCTCTCCTTTCCTATACAAAGTGGATTGGGGAAAGAGAATCTCGTGTTACATATCGATTTCATCGGTCCAGTGAGGATGCCAGTCAATACATGGATTACCTTTTGCTGATTTTTACATGCACCGAGTCAGTCGACCTTGGACAACTGTGGTAATGGAATTGGTTTTCCTCCAAGTGTTCCAGTTTCCCTACCAGAACATAAAACCAGCCACACACACACATACACTGTCGTATCTATGTTTATTTTAATGCAGTCAGTATCCAGTTATTCATAAATTTAAGAAGGCTGCCAATCTGGCCAACAAATGTCTCCTAATGGAAGAGTCAAATCATAATATTAATTCATAAAATATAAATAAATTCTTCTGAGAGGTAAATTTTTCTCAAAACTTGTTTTGTTTACTACATTAATGCGTATTGATATTTGTTTGTCATTTATTTTTAATATTAATTATTTGTTATTTATCACTATGTATCCATTAATGGTTATTTATTTGGTATTGTTTGTTATTTATATTTACATTATCGTATTTATTAATTATTTTTATTAGTGTTTGTTTATTTGTCCTGATTTATTAAGGTTGATGCAATGAAAAAAAAATCACGTTGGTCCTAATCTTCTCCGTTACCAGAAATTGTACATAAATTCTTTAATTCATGGAATATACTAAACCTTTAAATCGCGTCTTCCCTCCAGTTATGCCAATTTTGATATTTGAATCGAATTTCATTTACAGCAACGGTCCTGGCATGTTTACCGCTGGCTAATACAGTTACAAAGTATTTCAAAATTCCTAAATGAAGTATCCTGATATGTTGTTTTAGCTGAAACAGGATCTTCGCGGATGACGTAACTACGCTGTTCTAGCTAGCAGATCCTGTCCTTTAAAAGGCTGTGTGGCGACACATTTGACAGAGCTGAAATCACACATAGCACCAGTAATTTTCCGCCTCTATTGTCGCCGGTTAACACAGCGAGACCACATTCCAGCAACACAACAAACCATCGAAGCCTGAAACCTAAATACCAGAGGAAGCTGTTCGTCATTCATTGGGTCTGCACTAACATGTGACCCTCGAGTGTGTTATTGTTGTTGATATCTGTAAACCTTCGCTCAGTTTCTATTTTTCTAGAGATTACGTATATTACGTTTTGCATTCCTATGCTGTGGCAATGGATTTAATTGAGGTGAAGGAAAGGACGGTATTTTTTTTTAAAGCTATTTAACACCGCGTGGATGGAATGCTGCAACAGACTGCTATTAATTCTTGTTTATTTAGAAAAGATACAAATGTTTCTGTGTTTGTGATAAACATAAGCTTCGTGTGCGTTATAACTGATAGCGGATCATTTCGGGGCATTTAAGGAAACACGATAAGCAATCCATTTAACTTAGTTGAATCGCAGACTTATTTTTTGATAGTTTAAGCAAGTGCCAACTACTGAAAACATGCTATGTGAACTGGTGGGAATTATTGTGCACCCACCCCCATCCACTGACTAACTAAAATAAAGGAAGAAAACGAATATTATTTTTCTGAAAATAAAATTAAAATAATGAACAAATAACAAGAAATATCCCGAGTCTTCCTTTAACTAGTAGACAAATAGGAAGATTGGGCCTCAAACCAAATCTAATTTTTGGTTTGAGGTGCAGGTTAAATCTTCATAGTAGGCTTATATTTGTCAAGGTGTGCTATATTTTTCACCTTCCGATTTATCTATTCCACAAGAAGAAAACCGGGATTCTGGAAGTTTTGCTCGGGTCTTCCACCTCCGTTTGAGATTAGCTCAGATCCAGTCCATAATGTTTCTCCTGTGCTCGATGGAATTTGAACCTAATAAGTATAAGAAATATTAACAGAAGTGAGAATCTGAAGAAATACAAATACTACGTGAAGACATTCGGAGGGTTATTTTTGTTTGGTATTTGGAGAAGGAAACTGTGGATTACGACTGAGAACTGCGCGTAAGTTCTCTAATTCGTCTTCATTTTACAGGGGATAGAAATTGTTAAAATTATCAGTTTTTTTGTTCTAATTAGAAAGAAATAAAATTCTCTCAATTAAAAGTAAATATGAGGGGTATGCAGCCCCTTGTTAGACTCCTTGTCCTTCTATTGAACACAAATCTTGTTCAAGTCCAAAAAATGTGTTCAGTCGGAGCCTGATCCTTATAAATACGTCTCACTGCAATGGGCACATAGCAAATGACAGTGCTGTTAGGCAAACTTGTTGCGGCTTAGTATTATGTCAAGAAGTGACACTTAAATGCTTATATAATAATCTTTCGTATTTCAGTTAAATCCTCCGCAATTAAAGTAACAGCTTTTAAAACGAAATATCACGTCAGAAGCAAAAGGTTTCGTAACTACCGGAATGATTTAAACCAGTTTTTGAAATATTTAAAATATTATTTATCAGGGAAATATATGGTTCACAAGATAACACATTTGAGAAAACAGAGCACTAGGAATTTAAGTTGTGAAACCGTTCCTAGTTCAAAAACAGGCCGAATTTATGATAATGCTAGCCAAATCTACTTATGATGGTGCGGTTTGAAATGTCGAAAACAGGATTAAAAAAGTTAACTGGTGCGGAAATGAAAATAATGTAGAAATAAGAGATAAACTAATATAGAAATAATGGAAGAACTTCTGAAAGAGACTGTAACAGAACGTGCATGTAATTAACGAAAGAAGTAGAAAATAACGACGATAAATGAAGGAAGAATCTTAAGATGGAAGAATGATATAAACTTCGGGAGAAACGGTTTCATGTAGATCTAGCAGGAGAAGACAAGAAAGCTTTAACTAAAGGCCTAAGACACAGAAAGAGGATAATTGAGATAATAATGACACAAATTATCATTACTTAACACTCATTAAATATGACGTTTTTGACTCCCACATTGCCATTTGCTTTATGCACCGAATCACAAATTTAGCCTTTGTAAAAAAAAAAAAAGTCCTGTACCGTTCTCTCAGAATAAAGTACCAGTTAAAAAAAACATTTAATTTTCTTGAGCAAAAATCTCTGGAATGACTTTTAATGGGACTATATTGATCAAGTGCATATAATAAACAACTATGTTATACCGACTAGTTTCACCAACTAAGGCTGTTGGCACCTTCAGAGTACATAACTGATGTAAGGCACTAAAAAGTAAAAAAAAAACTGTTACAAACTATAATCAACCGATTCCAATTATACTAAACAAAGAACAGAGCGCGTACAATACATGCATAGAGCGTGTATGATCTCACTTGTTGTTATTTAGGAACGTACTATAGTTGGCACTGTAATTCAGTTCTGAGTTGAGAAATCTAATAAGGGTCTTCCAGATCACAGGTAAGATTAGTCCTTGGTTCCTGTTAAGGTTTTGTATGCAACGGGCAACTGTTGTGGCCTCTTTAAAAATTCGGGAGCGGAAGTCCTCCTCTATGTAAGAAATTGTGCTTCTATCCCACTCTATGGTAAACAGAGTTCACTGGTTCGTTCTTGAGAAATGAAAAGCTAACCCCGAATTTTCTTCTCTGTTATTATTGACGTCACCAATGCGTTCTTTTTTTGCCTGAACCCCGACAAAGACAACGAGATGATATACATTATATTTCTACCATCGTCATTCCATACTTAGGGACAGTTTCCAATAAGATTGCAAGACTCCTTAGACCACATAAAATAAGAGTCACCTTTAAACCTACAGAGACGATTAGACAATTCTTAAAATCTCCAAAAGATAGCCATCCTTTCTCCAAATATGCTGGAGTTTATAACATACCCTGCTCATGCGGCTTGAATTACATCGGCCAAACTTCAAGGAGCCTTGAAATTAGGCAAAAAGAACACATAGGTGACGTCAATAATAACAGAGAAGAAAAATCGAGGTTAACTTCTCATTTCTCAAGAACGAACCATACCACAGAGTGGGACAGAAGCACAATTCCTTACATAGAGGAGGACTTCCGCTCCCAAATTTTTAAAGAGGCCACAACATTTGCCCGCTGCATACAAAACCTTAACAGGAACCAAGGACTAATCTTACCTGTGATCTGGAAGACCCTTATTAGATCTCTCAACTCCCCAGAACTGAATTACAGTGCCAACGTTCGTTCAATTTAGTACGTTCCTAAATAACAGCTGAGATCATGCACTCTCTATGCATGTATTGTACGCGCTCTGTTCTTTGTTTAATATAACTGGAATCTGTTGATTATAGTTTGTAACAGTTTTTTACTTTTTAGTGCCGTACATCAGTTATGTACCCTGAAGATGCCAACAGCCTTAGTTGGTGAAACTAGTTGGTATAACATAGTTGTTTATTATATGCACTTGATCAATATAGTCCCATTAAAAGTCATTCCATAAAGTACGAGTATTACTTTATATGGACAATTGTTGAGAGTACTTATTTTTGATGGATAATGTGAAGTCTGGCAATTCCAGATTTTTAACTCTTTAGCTTAGAAATATCCTCTCGGGAAAAGCAAAAATCAATGCCACCCAAGAAGGGTGAGTGAGCCCATGCGCTACAAGTGGAAATCCTTCGGTCGAGAATGAACACTCTCGACAGCCGGTTACTAGTGTTTGTTGCAGGTTAATCAATTAGGCTATTTGTCAAAATCAATCAATCAATAAATATATATATATATATATATATATATATATATATATATATATATATATATTTTTTTTTTTTTTTTAAATTAAATGTCATATTTCCCTTAATTCTTGATTCAAATAAAAGCAAAACTTAGTTTTCCAAATTAACCAAAAGTCTTATATTCATATACATTAGTAAATTACTATTATTATTACTATTATTAGGTGACGCCTCGAAGGACTCATCGTGGGAGGGCTCCACTACACACAACTCACCGTCTTCTCTAATTAATCATTAATTACACTATCCTCAACACGCAACGCCATCTATCGTCTACAGCCAGCAATAGTATATTTTGTCTGTAAATTGCGTACGTTCTCTTGGCCTGTATGTTGGATCAGAAATCCTACTACCTCAGTATTAGATCAGTTAGCTCACCTCTTGAAAAGTCAATATTTTCATGACAAGAATCGAAGTCCAGTCTTTTCCAGTCGAATGGCACAATGTCCAAATGAATGATGAGAAGAAGGCGCTCTCCCTTCCTCATCAGCAAAATGTCACTAGTCCTACAGCATCCTTAACTCGAGAAATAAAATTTTAAAAAATATCTAAAATGCTTATTTCTCAATGCATCAGAAAATCCGAAATATTTCATCATTTAAATAATCACAGTATTCTACTACCTTATGGATACGAAATAAGAGTAATAATAATAAAAAGAATAATAACTTAGCAAAAAAAGAACATCCGGGACTGGTGGCGCACTCGACAGTACGAAAGAATTCCCAAGCACACTAACCCGCAGTGTTTCTGTCAAAATAAGAACAAGAAATGATCTGTAAATATAATATGGCCACACATTATGCCTCACGTTTTGCATTTATCTAACTTTTATGCAAAGCGGTTTTTAAAATTAAACTTAACCTACTTAAAATGCTCCCCCCACTCTTCGCAAATAGAATTTTCATGCCTTATTTATACCGCACAAGGCCACTTCTTTTATTCTTTCTTTACATCAGAAGATGACCTCGAAAAGACGGATCTCGCGTTCCAGTTTTATTTTATTTTATCTTCTCTTAAAAAGACACGCCGCATATTTTTTGTTCTGATTTCTACGTTTGCATTCTCGTTTTTATGCGGCATTCTAGGTTTATTTTTCATTGCTAATTTATTATGCAGCAAATGTCGCCTCATCTCAAAAAGGAAAAGGGAAAAAAAGGGGGGGAATGGGGAGAGACAGACTTGAAACAATGCACAAACAAAAGCCACAACTGCATTCATATTAGCATAGAAAAATATCTTAAATTCCGAGCCAAGAAGATCATAACTTGATGAAGGTAAGCTGCATTTGAATGGCAAACCTTCTTTTATTCTGCACCTTATGCGATATCCATGAAGCGATAAACTCCTTTTTGCATTTCCGGTTCCTGTTATTATTAAACTCATCAAAATTCGTTATCCTTTGTTTTAAGCATTTCTATTATATGTTCATATCTTGTAGCAATTCTGACGGCCTATTCAAATACGTTTTTTTTTTTTTAATATGATTTTATGAGTCTTTTTCGGCATTTACTGTTACGGATTTATTTCCCATTCGAAACATTCAAATGACCAATTAAAGCGCAATATTGTCTACTTTAAATTTCTGTAATTTTTTTATTTTTTTAATCCTCTTCCCCTCCTTCGGACACAAATTCTAATCGTGGGGGTTTTCTTTTTATTTTCTCTGAAGCATCTATTGGTCCTTCATTCCAATGTTTATCGTTTACTTTTCTTTCTCCGCAGCTTGTTTACATTTCTCCAGCCTTAAGTCATCGTATGTGGCTCCACTATACAGTGCCTAATTTTCTAGTTCCTTAATTCTTTTTTTTCCCTTTCTTTCAGTTGTGATTGTCGCCATATCAGTTTCTTTTCTCGAATGCAACACCACCTAATTCCTCCTCTTTATAGCCAAGTTCTTTCACCATTCATGTCAATGCATATTAAATGGCGCCATTCTTGACTGTGTCACAACGTATGTTTGGAGGGTTTTTTGGGAGGCTAGTGGCGCGACTATGGTCGCGCCACTAGTGCTTGCCGCCTTTTAGTCCAGGACTCAAATTTCTCGAAAAATTTCATTTCTGAAAAACTCGCGTAAAAAAAAGTAAAATAAAATAAATAATATAAAAATTGTGCCAATTTAAACGCTTGAAAAAGCTTTAATCAGTGTCCAGATTTTTAGGTATGCTACTTTATTTACTTTTGTTTCAGAGTTCGTCTGCTTTTAGTTATCGAAAGATGTATCCTTCCACGTCGTATACTTTTTCATAAAAAGGATTTTTATGAAAAATGTTAAGAGGAAGCAGTTTTTTTTCCCCTGCAATAAAGACATTTGAATTTTCATAACACTCTATTACGTTGATTCCTTTTGCTATCTATATGCTAGGCATGTTTTGTTTTGTTTTTTCTATAATCAAAGTATGCTAGCACAAAAAAGTCTGCCGCCATCCCACTATCTATGGATGAAGGTGCAAACTATGCTGCGTTTCATTTCTTTTCCTTATATAATGCGAGATTTAAACTTGCTCTAGGTTTATTTCTCGTATTCTCGGAGTTTATTTCTGTTTTATGAGAGCAATTAGCATTCCTTTTCCTGTTACACTTCTATAACGAAAAAGGACGCCATTTCTACAAAAATTGCAGCTGCTTTTTTATGGATGAAGTGACAAAATATTACGAATTTTCCTATATATATATATATATATATTTAAAATAAAAATAAGAAAAAACAAAATAAATAAAGTCCCAAACTATAAGTTTTTTTTTACTCGGATAAGCGAAATTATTATAAAATAAATAAATAAATCCGCTAACAACTTTCATTCTCAAACAGAGCAGACGAGACGCTTATCCTAACTTTTGGAAACCGAGGGAAGCCAACCTTCGCCCTTAGTCAATCTGATTGGCAGATCGACAGCTGTTCCAAGACTATGAATGATTTCAATTCGCATCAGGGGAAGACAACTCGCGCAATCTCATGGTCTCTAGCCCTAATACTATGCATTATTATCCGAAATTGTGTGAGTTCTATGATCACTTTTCTTCAGTTCAGTTGAGTGATTGAAAACCGGAGTTTCTTGGAGAAAACCTCTAGTTGCCCGTGCCAACGATCACCTGCCTCTTGAATCGGTCGAAGATAAGGCTTAGGAAAAGAACTAGTTAGCGACTAGAAACGAACTTAGAACACGGTCTTTCTTCGTCGGAGATGTACTACCATGGATGCGAACACCATTTCCACAGAGCACAGGCCGTGAAATTATTTAAACTTTATATTATGTCTAAACAGGACTGATACTATCAGAGAGAAAGCGCTAGTACTGCAAAAATGTATCTGCAAATATATTTAGCTGCAACAATATTTATATTTCTTATTGGTAAGGAACTAAATATCTTTATCATTCCTTAATCAGTCTCTCTCTTACTTACTCCTAAGAAAAATGTTTCTAAATCGTAAGTTTATTTCTTTGGCAATCGTAACTTGCAAGTAGAGATGTGTAAAACTATCAAAATTCATTCTTCTATCTTTAAACTTTGACAAAGCACAAACAAAACAAACACCGTACTTACCATACACCAAACACACACAAAGCGACAAACTTCTTGACTGCAAAATATATTTAAGATATACGATACATGAATTTCACATTGTAAGACGATAAAAGTATTTGATTATCAGCTACTCCATATATCAGCAAAGTATCCGGCAGCTCCGATCTGCGATAACTCTGAAGCTTACCCTCGGGGGGGGGGGGATTATTGAGTTAATTTCGCTATATATGCAGAAAATTCTAACAGCTCAAATAATAACCTTAACTAGAAAATCTTGAATAGAATAGCTACGCTGTAAAACCAGTAATTTGTTAAATTCGTATTATTCTAATTTGTATTTGTATCTGGTCAGTAACCAGATATGATCATTGAATAGGCTACTTAATAAGCTTCATTCCGTATCAGGACTTCTTGTCTAATTTAAACTCTAAGAACTTGAGATTTTAAATGAGGTAAATTCAATTATGAAATTAGCCTTTTTTTTTTCTTTTTTTTTTTTATGAAAATTGTCTCTACCCATAGCGACATACTGACACCGTTAAATCAGGGACGGATTTTGCGTTTCAAAATACGCAGCAGTTTCGATATCGTCTAACAGTTCTTTCGTCACTTGACTGGCAAAAGAGCGCCGCCGTAACAATCCATCATAATTAGATGCATGTTGCCCAAACAAGAAAATTTGATAATCAAATTAAGCAAAATAATGATAAAGAAAATATTTCTTGGCCAACGGGAAGGTGAGAAACCACACACACACACACACACACAGAGAGAGAGAGAGAGAGAGAGAGAGACGAGCTAGCTTTATAGGATACTTATGAAACGTGTGTCATTTTCTTATCTGATGACACAGGTTATGGGTTACAGGCAGCGTAGTACGAGGGTGGTAAAATATCGACTCAATGACGACATGCTGCCATTCCCACGCCTGTATTTACATTTTTTTTCCCAGCCTAGGCGTCACTGCTCTGGGTATCAGTTCCTCTAACCACTTAGCGTGCGTGTATGCGCAAGAGTTGAATCATATCTTCTTACTTTTCTGTTTACGTTCGGTAATGAGTTCAGTACAAGTTGTGGTATTCTTTTCGCGAAGAATTAAGAAGTAGTTAGCTGATTCACTCTGTAATGAATCTGTTCCTATTCTTTGAATGGATACACTGTGCTTTTATTATCCTGCGTCATAAACGTACTCTCTTAGAATGCGATAGCAAATAACAATTACCGTTATTGTATTCTCAATGCGACGAAGATAAGCTTTGAATTTCATCAACATGTTTCGATGCTTACAGTTATTCGATTTCGGTGGTGCATTTCCAGAAAGTATTTCACATTTGCTTCATTTAGACCACTCTTTTCTGGTTTTTGGGAGCCTTTTGCATATGCCTAAAACATATATATATGAAATCAAAAGTTTTACAAAGTAAGCATCAAATCTTTTCTTCCTATGTTTGCTTAACTTGCTTTTGGAGTGGGTCTTGGCCTCGTAGTGACGTGCAGATATTTCTCAGGTTCGAGCTAGAACAACATAACGAATGATTCACGCTTACAGACAATGGCTAGTAAATTAAATAATAAGGTGCCTGATGAACTTAATAAATCAAACCACAAAGGCTTGTTTATCTGATAGACGCTGGCCAGCTTCCCTCCTATCTTTAGCTCTTTCAAATTCGTCGCTAAAAGCTGCCACTTCAACTTAGATCCATGAACTGGACACGAGTCCTTTGAATACAGATAACGTGGTTCAAAAATAAACAACAAATTAGCAACCTGAGACACTGTTAGGATTTATGAGGAATGGAGAGATCTGTGTCATTCGTACTATTTTAACAATAAAAAGAAAATTTTATTGATAAAAACTGCACGTTGGTTTATTGTTAATATTCGTTTTTTGTTTTTTTTTCCAGAAGGAAATGTAAGAAATGATTAAAACTATCGAAACATTTCTTAGTATTTATCTGTTCCTTGGAATTAATACCGTGGCTGTTTTACTCCAAAGCTAAAATTTAAACTAACCTCTAGTTAAAGACAAAGTTTTCTTTTTTTCCTCCAACATTTATAATCTTCTGTAAGAAAAGGAGTCAGTCCTAGTTGTAGCAAATGTGGAATCCAATTGCGATAATTTTTTTGGGGACTCTCCTAATTTAAAATCATCGAGTATCTGGAAATATGTTAAAAAAATATTAAAACTTAAATAATATATTTACTGATTACACTTTTGCAAAATTAATAATAATAATTATTATTATTATTAAGAAATTTTATTGTTTTTTTGTACAAAATTTCCCTACTTGTGAAAATTTAAATTTCTTGTTTTATCACAGAGCAGGACCCGATTGAGCCCGCTCGGTGCTGCTGGCCTTAGGCTGGTCTTCAGTTATTTTTAGATTTGTTTCTACTTTAAGAAAATATTTTATTTGTAATCTCACGTCGTACTGGTCTTAGATGGTTCATGTTTCCAGCTTCGTAGAAAATTGGGTGGATAACTTGAGGTAGGTTAATCAAAACAAGTCCAGTTGTGATTAGCATTCATAATTGCAAGAATCTTCTGAATGTGCGTGCTTATCAGTATTTCCACTCAAGAGTCATTTACTTGTACCGTTCGAGTTTAGAAAAAAAGAAAAAATCGGCAGAACTGAACATATTGGAACTGTCACTTGATCTCTTACTTTAAATGGGCTCGCGAAAACAAACTGAATAAGCCAAAGTCATAGAGTAGGCATCTAATTAAGTTCTATATAAAAGTTGAATTGTGTTTTATGATAAGGGCATCCCCCCTTTGCGATTACTGCGTAAATGATTGTGTACACTGTGAAATAGTGTGAAAATGGGTGCGGCGGCTAGGAGTTAATCGACTTCCATTGAAATTTTACCATAAGCTACCATATTAATCGTCATTCACTTTGTGGATTGCACAGTGACTGATGATTCATATGGAAGCGTATGGTAACAGAACTGCAGCATGTGAGAACTCTGATATTTCATCATTTCTCCACTCATGCATCAACGGTTTCTCGCAACCAAAAGTTCAGAAGCATCCGCAGAAGTAAAATGGCCCGCCAGAATACCATGCACTGAACTGAAGAACCTTAGTGTCCATCACTTGAACCGTGCCAAGTTTGACGTTGCTATCAGCAGATAGCACGCCGTTGGAAAGAGGTGGTGATATGGAGTGACGAATCACTAACACCCCGCTCATTTTTTTAATGACAATCCCACCCACGAAACCGCTACCACATTAATCATAGCATAAATAAAGTAAACCTATAGCACATTAACATATGGGTAAGCAACGGATGAGATAATCCATTAACAAGGCCAAACGTAGAACTTTTTTTTTTAATTACTTCAGGCCTTCAAAATAAGTGAGGTGGTGTAGTGCCGTGCGATGAAATTTCAGCTAAAGATCTGCATAAACATCCATGCCCAAGGTAGGATTCAAACTGACATCTGTTGGAAGTTTTGAAAAAATAAATAAATAAAAAATAATAATAATAACATCCACTCGGTCTGAACGTGTTCGGGTATATATACCGGCAGAGCACTTGGAGGTTAATGAGTGATTCATTACGAGTAAGTAATTGGTAGTGATGTATGGAGTGATTTTGACAGATCCTGAGTGATTGTGAGTTGGTAGTGTTCAACGATCTGGATTAACTACTGTGTAGTGAAAAGTGTCTAGGAACTGCAATGAAAACATCTAAGGTAAGTCCCAACCAATTTTGTAGCAGTATAAAATTAGCTTCGTGACAATGGAAAAATCCCTTAATTTCGAAGAAATATACAGGGAATACAGGAAATTCCTAATTCCTTAGGAATTCGTTAGGAAAACTGCTTAACGATAACTGGCCAGGGAAGGTTAAACTATACGAGTCATCCCTCCCCACACACACACAGATTGGAAGGGTCAAGGAAGCCCGGCCATTCAGATTGAATCTGAATGGCCGGGCTTCCTTGACCTTTACTCTAAATGAACCCGAAGGCATTTATGATGATGAAGATGAGGAAGACATAACTGAGGAGAGCAACGCGCCCTTTCCCCACCCGAAGTTCCAAATCAGGAGGACTCCCCCAGGAAGAACACACTAGTAAAAGGTATAGGACTGCTGAAAACCAAATGGAAGAAGAAACACTCGCACAAGAAGTCCAAGACCAAAGGGAAAAGGTCCCCACAGTAATTCTTCGCGATAAAGGTAAATGGATCACTGTAGCACACAACCTCAGACAACACAATATAGATTACTCCTGGGCCAAAAACACGGACGAAGGGGTTAAACTCCAACCCAACAAGGTCCCAGATTACAGGCAAATGACCAAATCAATGGACAACTCGAAGATTCAATACCACACCTTCGCCCTAAGCAGCGAAAGAAACCTCAAGGTGGTACTCCGAGGAGTAGCCGAAGGCATAACTCCCAAGGAGATCACAACAGATCTCACACAACAGGGCCTAACCCCAATCAAGGTGAGCCGGATGCTCAGATCCGACAAACGACCGATGCCACAAGTGTTGGTTGAGGTCCACAACACTCAAAGACGAATCTACGAGATAACCGCCGTCTGCAGCCTTAAGATAATAACCGAACCATTCAGGAAGAGAGCATGAGTAGGGCAATGCCAGCTTTGTCAAAAGAGTGGCTATGCCAAAAAACTGTGCAAAGCCAAGTTCAGATGCCTGAAATGTGAAGAGAAACATCAAACCATATCATGCACAAAGCCAAGAACCATACCAGTTAAATGCGTCACCTGCAGTGGGCCCCACCCAGCCAACTACAAAGGATACAACCACCACCCAAAAAATCGAGGAGTTACAAGATCCACCCCTCCCCCTCAGGACCACTCGAAGCATCCCGGCTGACTAGCCATCAAGCCAACAAAACCCTAATCAAAAAAGTCAGGAAAGGACTCAACCCCTACCAGTGCAGAAGCAGTCCGTCCAAAGGACACAATACATAGCAACCAAACCGGCTCCAACATCACAGCAATACTGACCGCCTCAGTAACCACTATGCTGCAGGAATTTAGCAGAACCAACCCAACGCCATCTTCCACAAAGAGATTCCTGAAAGGAACCCATTCCATACTGACAGCACTCAACAATAAACAAAACTAAAGTAAAACCCAACTCGCTCCTGATTTCCGCCTGGAACGGGCGGAAATCAGGAAATCTAGAACTACAAGAATTTGCATTCAGATGCAACCCCCGAAATGCTGATCAACGAAACCCACCTGATACCCGCTAACAACCCAAAAGTGAGAGGATACACCATGAACTGAACAGACAGACTCGGCACCAGAGGGGGAGGCACTGCCATCTATATCAAACCCTACCTCCACCACAATGCCATACCCAACCCACAGACCACCAACCTGGAGATTACAGGGATAGAAGTCCACACAAAGAACGCAGGAAGCCTCGAGATATATACCGCCTACAACTCACAAGCAACTCTCTACTGAAAACAGACCTGGATGCCGTCCTTAGCACCACAGACTCCACCATCATAGTAGGAGATTAAACGCCAAGCACACAGCCTGGTTCAGCACCACCACCAACAACAGAAGTGGCCGTATACTACATACTCACTACAGCCCTCACGGCAGACCAGGTGTACTTGACATAGCAATCTTCAGAGACATCAGTTACCAGTACCAACTAGAGACGATCAACGAATTATCAGACCACAACCCAATCCTGCTCAAACTCGGTACACAAGACCAACTGGCTCCCCTGCACTCCTTCATAGCATGGGGAAAGCTAACCAAAATCTAACCAGAATATATCGGCCCCGCACCCATCATCCACAAAAAAAGGAGAAATAGACGAAGCAGTAAGTAACTAACAAACCAAATCAAAAAGCACTAGAAGCAGCCACCAGAACCACAGCCAACCACCCGACTCCCAAAAAACATAAAGGACCTAATCAGAACAAAAAAACAAAGCCAGGAAAAGATATCACAACACAAGAGCCCCACAGGACATGAAATCTCTGAATAACTTGACCAACCAAGTCAGAAAAGCACTTCAAAACCATAGGAATCAGGACTGGGAAAACAAAATGTCATCACTCAACCCAGAGGATTACACAATTTGGAAATTTCTGAAGATCCTACGCCCAAACGCAATCCACTCCCCCCTCATGCAAACCGCGCATGGAATTGCGTCCACACTGATACAGAAACAGCAGAAGCAATAGCAGACAACCTAGAAAAACAGTGCAGCCCATCATACGAAAACCTAAAGATCAGCTACATTAATAAAATCCACCAGCAAGTCAAGCGTACCTTAAGGCTGACCACGGACAAGCCAGAACGCATCACCCCCCCCACTACTCCATTGGAAATAACCAACATCTTAACACATCTAAGTAACAAAAAAGCTCCAGGTCCAAATGGCATTACGGAGAATCATCAAACTGCTTCCTCGAAAAGCTATTTTGCACCTGGTTAACATGACCAATGCAATACTAAGGATACAACACTTCCCCACTGAAAACCGTCGACATTATACTAATGAAAAAGCCAGAAAACAATCCGCAAATTCCCGCAAAGCTACCATCCCATCAGCCTGCTATCCAAATTAGGAAAGATTGCCGAAAAAATCATCCTCTCAAGACTAAAAGAAAAATCAGACAAACAAGGAATCATACCGAACGAACAATTCGACTTTCGACGTGAACACAGCTCTCTCTTTCTCTCTCGCTCTATGTTCACTGGGCATCTACAGATGCCGTATGGTCACTCCGATGCTCGGTGATGTGCCACACCAGGCCTCGCCATGTAGTCCTGTTGTTTGCTTTTCTGGCAGCCTCACCTCTCTGAAAATCAGTCACTCCACAGACACACCATCCATCCATCTCATTGATGGTCTACCCCTGCTCTTTTTCCAGGAACTTTACCTTCTATTACTGTTCTGAGAAGTCCTCCTTCCATCCTTTCTATGTGTCCAAAATATTTTAACTTTCTTCTGTCAATATCCTTAAGGAGCCTTAAAGTTCTACTGATCTTTTCTAACACCCATCATTTGTACGCCTTTCAGTATATGATATCCTCAACAGCCTTCTGTAACACCACATCTTAAAAGCAGCTAACCTTTTCTTATCTGACTTCTTTAGGTTCCAAGTCTCACATCCATAAGTCACTTTTGGAAAAACAACTGCATCCAAAATCCTCAACTATGTTCCCATGGAGATAGATCCATCCTTCCAGATTTTAGACAGGTGACTGTTGTTTAGCCATTCCTAACCTTTTTCTGACGTCTTTGAACAGCAATTCTTCACACTAATAATAATGGATCCCAGGTACTCAAACTTGCTGACCTCCTCAATTCTTTCTCCATTAAGGTACACTTGTTTCTCAAGAGCTTCTCTGTTTGTATTTCCTTTGAAAACCACGATCTTTGTCTTGCTAGGATTGAGCTGAAGTGAACACAGCACAGTTCAACACACCGACTAGTGGAACACATCACACAGGAATACAACTGGAACCTGCACACAGCTGCGGTATTCCTAGATGTTACCAAGGCTTTTGACAGGGTATGGCATCAAGGCCTTCTCTACAAACTCATACAGTCTAACATACCAACAAACCTTATTTGGCTAATAAAATTATATCTCACCGACAGATCCATGGAGATAAAAATAAACGACACAGTCTCAACTAAGCGCAAAATCCTAGCAGGAGTACCACAGGGATCTCTGCTAGCTCCCCTACTTTTCACAATTTGCGTGGCCGACATCCCACAGGACAACCATCACAGCTCTATACGCAGACGACAATGCCATAATGACAAGATCTCTCCACCCACACCGGCAGTCAGTCGTCTCCAGGACACCATCACAATGCTAGAGAAATGGTTCTCGGATTGGAGGATACAAGTAAACCCTCTCAAAAAGCTCAGCTATACTATTCACCTGACGCAAAGCCCTCATCCAAGATGACATTCAACTCCTTGGAAAAAAGATACCTTGGCAAAAAGAAACCAGATACCTTGGAATAGAGCTAGACAAAAAACTCAATTTCAACAGCCACATCAAACTCATAGGTACAGAGACATCCAGAGCCATGGCCCAACTCTACCCCCTGATCAACCGCAACAGCAAACTGGACACACGTCACAAGCTGCTACTATATCAGATGGTAATACGACCAGTAATCACATATGCATCCCCAGCATAGAGTCGCACATCCAAATCCAACATCCTGAAACTACAGAGGATACAAAACAAGTGCCTGCGGATGATTCTGGACGCCCCATGGCTCATCAGAAACACGCGGATCCACAGAGAAACTGGAACCTCAGATATCCATTCCCTCCTTCACGATCAAGCGAAAACGTTCTTCAGCAAGGCACACTCTCATCCTAACCCACTAATCAGACAGACTTCCAGACTCTGCCCAAGCGTCTATATATTCGCCTTTTATTAGTCCATTTTGATAAGTTCACTGGCCTGACAGCTGTTTCGAACTGGTTGGTTCCCCTCAGACACCAGGCAGAAATCTTAAGAGAGCCAAAACTCTCGTTCAGTACTAAGCAACTTGAAATGTCAGAGAAATGCATGTTTCGTAAGCGAACTCGGTCAGCGCATAAAAGTATTTACTATCGAGAGTTCGCTTACGAAAAATGCATTTCTCCGACATTTCAAGTTCCTTAATACTGAACGAGAGTGCTTGCTCTCTTAAGATTTCTGCCTGGTCTCTGAGGAGAACCAACCAGTTCTCCTCAGAGGTGGCCTCAAGGATCGTGGTGGTATACCATTCGCATTCCTTATTAACATTCATTCAGTCACTTTCACAGCATTACGAAGATTTATTTATTCATTTTTACATGAACAAAGGATAGGCAAACATATTATCTTCAGACTTATAAATACTGGCAGTTTCCTACGAGTTTGAACGATTTATCTTCACAGTCAGTGGGAAACCAAATCCAGCAGACCGAACAAAATAGACCATCGACCTTTTCAACATCACTAGGCGAAACAATCGAAGGTAATCGCTAGCCAAGCCGAGGGGGCTGCTCTTCAGACCAAACTACCGAAACAGAACGCTGCACCTACTGACACACTACACAGAAAGCTAATACAGTAATCATCATCTTTTAAGGAGCAGTGAAGATGCCCGCTGAGATCAAAAGAGGCCAATGACCTCTTTTCATTCACTTTAAGAAAGGGTTAATCAACAAAGATTATTTCTGTTTCTTTAAACGGTTTTTATTTTTATTTTATTTTATTTTATTCACAGGGCTGGGGTATTTGCGAACACGCTCCGCCAAGTTACACCCTGATCGCTCGGAGCATCTTCCTTACAAAGAATAATGAGTTCCGAATTAGTTCTAAACTCCTTCGAAAGCGGCAGATGCTTTTGTAAACAGAGTGGCCACACCGAGTAGAGGAGGAAGAAATACTCAAATAAAGAATAGGTCATCGTATCAAGGCGCAGTTGAACGACGCCCAAATGTAAAAGAAAACTAAATGGACTCAAACGAAACAAAAAGTTTAAATTACAATTGAATCGGTATTATCCCGATGGTGGATCTGTCCTCGTTCTAAAACGATTCCATAATGATGCTTCTTTGCGACAGAAGTTTCAATAGACTTCAAAAAAGTCGGTATTGAATATTCTAGAAATATAGAAGCTAGGAGGGCTGATCTAACAATAAGGATAGTTTGACGCATTGGCAGTAATTTAAATACCTTATTAATTTTCCTGTTGCAGCGAAGGTCTTGTATTTAAACGAATGGAGTAGTCGTTTTAAAATTTATTTTGTTTATTTTTTGTGTAAACTTTTCAGTTTGTCGAAATCATCATGGCGTAATAGATTAATATTTTCAAAAACAGAAATTATGACGATCAGGTGTTTTTATTATTATATATTTATGTACTCTTATAATTGTTTTTATATTATTTTGACATCCTGCAAATATGTATGTTGCACTACTGACACTTTATGTTGCTCCCACCCATGAAAGATTATCTGCAATGTACATTTTTGTACCGTGGATGGGTGAGGGTTTCTCTCTCTCTTTTTTTTTTTATTACTTACAATTATATATAATATATAATTGTAATATATAATATATAACCCTGTTGTAGACACCAAAAATGGACTTTTTTCAAACCACTTCAGGCTTTAATAATCAGAGAGGTGGTCTCATACCGGGAAGTGAAATTCATATCACCTAAACATAATCGCGAACATGTATGGTTTTTGAACACGGTCTTTTGGTTGGAAAGCGGGTACGCTAACCAAATTTCGTATATTTGACTGTGCAACTGATATGGCTTAACTCTTTTTTTCCCCCATTGTATGCAGTTCCATGTTTATAAGGAGGATAATATTGTATTGAAGGTGGTCATAATCTTCCAAGAAGTCCTTCGATAGTTTTTTCCAGCTGTGAGAATTTCTATTACGTTTCAATTACCGATGTCTTGTGCTGATGGTTTAACACAAATCTTGACATTTATTGATGACGCTTATTTCTTATATTTACTGGTATTTTTCTGATAAATGAGTTTTGACTGTGTGAACTTTATAAACATATATCAATATGTTTTAAATAATAGGCTACTGCACCCAGATAACGCAGAGAAAAAAAAAAAGAAAGACAATCCAACTAATTTCTTAACCCCATCCTAGATGTCATAGGATATTAGTAATTAAATTATTTAAAAAATCCATTAGTGAGGGGGGGGGGATATTGTATCAGGGTTGACACACATTCGGAATGTCGAGAGAAACTAGACTATATATATGTTTTTCTTAGAGAAAGAGAGAGAGATGTTAACTTATTTCTGAAACTAAAAACATGTACTTTCAACTTTCTTTGGGTCAGTTAGTTATCCTGCAAGTATTATTTGGATCCATTATTTGGAATTGGATCCAAGTATCCCTAGTCAGAGGACATCGTTGTAACCGACTGAGCTACGGAGGCTCTGATGAGGATAAAGGAGTGTAGTCATGAAGTTTCTGGATGTAGAAAGCATTCTATCTGACACTAATAGGGGGAAATAAAGAGAATGTATTAGGACGAGTGTATACACATCAGACTGCTAACGTTGATTCAAGTCTTACTCAATGATTTGCACATAAAGTAATACTTTTTAAGATACAATATTTAAGACGTTTGGTCGAACATTTCACTAAGCGCCAGTGGGTGAATACATCTTTCCATGGCAGCGATGAAATTCCAGCCATGCGTGTGCGAAACCTTTTCGGAAAGATGCTTTCCGTATGTGCACAAAGTGAATCAAAATCTCGAAAACGGACCACTTATTAACCACTAAAATATTGCCTGTCGTTGTTCAGTAAAATTAATAAAATGGGAATAAAACTTTTGAGAAATATTAGTCGAATGTATATTTTTTAAAATTTGACTTTAAGGGCTCGATCTCGGTCAGATACTTTTTTTGCTGATTGACGACGACGCTGTTGTGCATTCGGAATTTATGTCCACAAACTATCATTAATTCTGAAACGCTAAATTGGAGCATTGCATCGATGCAAGGATGGATTCAAAGAGTTCATCCTCATACGGAGCACATTTTCTTCCCAAGGAAATGTAGTTCACACAAACGGCTGCAGAGATTCGCTTTGGTATCTTGGGCAACGCATCATGGAGGATCCATCTCTTCAAAATTGAAGGAAATACATTTCGGATAACATCGCATCGTGACTAAGGCTTCGTTGCGCCAACGTGCTCATTTCTATCATGGGAGACTCAAGAAACCAGATAGCGAATGTGCGTGGACCGTAGAGGCAATTATGTTGAGAAATAATTGAAAAATAAAAAAAAATAAAAAATCCCAAAAAAAAGTTCAAGGGAAGTCATTTTTTTCTCTCTCTCTCTCTCTCTCTCTCTCTTTTTGTGCTTTTTTTCCCCAATAAGATATTTACTTTTCCTTTCCGAGAAACAAAACAAAAAAAAGCCTTTTCAGGCCTTCGTATATATCGTAGAAATATTTTCATCATCATACGTATCAAAGATTTAGGCCTAGCATGGCCTGTTCCGGCCTTAGAAGTCATCGTTGAATCGTTTAAGAGGACGTCCTGGTTTTCTTTTTCCTAATGGCTTGTACTTTAAGGCTTGTTTTGGTAATCTTTCTGTTTTCATTCTTTGAACGTGTTCCATCCATTTATGTTTATATTTTTTAATTTTTTCTCTCAATCGATAAAATTCAACTTAAAAATAAATAAAATGTGATTATCGATATTTTCATCAATTTCTGCTTTTGTGACACTAAGAGTATGTGCTACAATAAAATGTGATGGAAAACAGTTTATAAAATAGCGGGATTTATAAATAAAACTGTTAAACATATATCCAAACATACACGGACTAAAACTGTACATCGTGAGTTTAGTAATCTGTATAAAGCAACAAACAACAGATGCTTATTGCTTTACGATCATTAAGTAAGTGAACATTCTGTTTCTATCCATATGCTTAGCACAGCGTTGCTACCGCTTTCCTATTGATTTCAAAAATGTTAGAACTAAAAACAGTATGGTCCGCTCAGTTGGGAGAATTAAAAGGAATTAGAGGATTTGTATTGTTTGCGTTATTAACAGAAATTTATTAATAATGTGCTGTCCTGCCTTTTCCCATAACTGCTTCCGCGCATCATGGAAGGCTTCCTCCTAATATCTGGAATGGGTTGTGAAGCAACTCAGGCTATGACTGCATTATGCCTTTTTTTTTTTTTTTTTTTTTTTTTGTTCGTGTGTATTCTGGCCAGTTTGCTTGTTTCGTTGCATGCAAAACCCCAATTTCTGGGATCTGGGAGAAAGAACCCTTTCCTACTTATGAGACTGACTAAGTCCATTTTAGTAAAAAAGCCCTCAGAAATATTCTTCCTTCATCGATTTCCCTCCCAATCGACGATGTGTATTCGTTGGCATTTCGGTAAGCGTAACAGAAGAAAGGTCTAGTGAGTATTCCTAATATTACGCAATTTATACGAAACGACCTGTTCATGCACCCCATCAACAAATCCCGGCCTACACTCTTGGCTTTATTATCAAAATTCGTCCGTATGCAGTTTTACTTCCTTTCTCAGTGGCTTTCGTGTCAGAGGTTTCAAGCGTGGGACAAAGCGAGATTTCCTTGTTAAGGATTCTCATCCATTCGAACCGTGGACTGTATTCGCAGGGCAAGTTGTATTCTAGCTTCAGATCTCGCGTTCTTTCTTCTTCGGATATTTCGCAAAAAAAGATCGAGTCGAGGGGAGGTAACGTTTATGCCCACCCCTTTTTATATTCCTTCTTGCTTCATTTGTATTGCTCTGCAAGCCGCTGTTGAACTGCTGTGGCACGCGTGCTTCGTTATCTGCCTGTTTGAGGTTTTAAAGCCTTTGAAGGTGCGAATACCAAAATAAATAAATCAGTTGCAGAGACCCTCTGGAGAGAACAACGACCCGGACCGTCATGTGAAACATGAAACGTTCTCAGGTAAGCGTCAACCTGCTGAGCCCTTCCGATAGCCCTTCGATGTAAACACAGAGTGTCCTACTTTCGAAGGAGTCGGATTGGTGTCAGAGAACGGTGAATGTAGGTCTCCCCGGGGGGCCTCAAGCATCAAACAACACAACAGCCAAACATAAACAGTGCTGTCCCAAGCAAGGACGTTTATTGAAACCTGGAATCAAGGATTCCCACTTTTCGCGCCAAAGTGAGGGCACGTGCAAACAATGAGTGTTAACTTGTTCTGCCTGACCGCTTCTTTAAGAAATGCAGTTAACTATGGCAGTTTCCCGCCACACACACACAGACCTCTATCTGTGGTGAAGTAATGCTTTGTTTGGGTAAAGGAGCAGCAGACGCACTTGCCACGACGCTCATTGACTGCTTCTAATGTTTCGTGTACTCTCTCTACTTAATAGAGCTGCTTTTTTGTAGAAGAGGTTTCTTGTAATGTTCGAGGCAAAAACGTAATGTTGAACCTAATTTTCTTCTTCTTCCCTCCCCCTCAATAGGATAGAAAGTATGTTCCATCCTATGGGGGTTTCATTCTGTTTCTTGATCATTAAAATTTCACCAAGGTTCTTTTTAACGGAAATCCTACCAAGAAAGAGCTTCGTTAGGATTATACCTTAGAAACACAATTTTTGACTTCAAACAATCTACCAAGAATAATCAGGATTCAGAGACTGAATCCTGTATATGATGTGCAGGAAACATTTTTAAGGCCTTTCTAGCCCGTTATAAACGAACTAATCATCGAGATGTAGAGTGGTTTTTTCTCCTGCGAAACAAACAAGGTAGCAAACACGGACATTTGATATGCAGATTTCATTCGCTGTAATTCTAAAGAACCCAGTTATGTTCGATTTTCTTGGTTAAATGAGTTATTTACTCCCCCTCCCCCTTGTTTTTGCTATCATTCGTGCTTGCCTGCGGCTAGCAGTGGTCGTTAGATCCCTCTGCTTTCCCGATCGTCTTTCGCCGAAGTAAGGATGTTTTGGTTTAACTCCTGTCTTACTGACAATCAGAGAATAAAGTGAACAAAAATCATATTCGTCGTAGGACACTTTTAACGACATCATTTCTCCAGCGGAAATCTCGAATACTCTAAAGCTCCTCCAATAAGGAAAAAAATAAAATAAAATAAAAATGCCAAAAACACTCGAATATCCTCTTCTGCTCCCATTTCAGCTTCTCATTTTTGTTTTCAAGCTTCCGTCTCGTTCCATCCCTCCCCTCTTGACTCTTATTTTTCTCAATGCCACTTGAAACTTTCTCTTCCCTAATTTTACTTTGCACGCGTAGCAAGAACCCATCTTCTAATTGGTAATTTTCCCTTACTGGTTCTTTGGAGAGCCTCCGTAGCTCAGTCAGTATAGACGAAGCCGTTTAGTCGGAAACACCTGGGTTCGATTCCTGTCAGTGACGTGAGGAACCTTTATGTGGTCTCTTTCGACTAAAGGTGAGTTAGCCGGTCTCATACGGAGGTAGGGAGTTTTTCTACCCGAAAAACCCCGGGTTTTTCGTCCCCCAGAACAGGAAAACCTGCCCCGTGAACACACATGGATTACAGTCATGAATACGTCCCAGCCATCTGCCGGTTCCCGAGCCCGGATAAAATTCGGGGGTTGGAGAAAGCAATAGTGAACTACCCTGTAAAACTCTCACCAGGAATACTTTGTGGGCAATGCCTACAAAGTCACCTACGGTCGGAAACGACTGAAAGGGAAAATCAGTCAGGTTCTTTGGAGCTAAAATTTTACGAGACATACATTTTCCGTTTATTTTCTACAATTAGTCAAGGCGATCATCCTCTTCGCCTATTCACTTAAACAGTCACGTATAGAAAGACATCCATTACTTAGATGTGTCCAAAATAAATTCAAAGCGATCGAGTTGGACATATTTAAGTATCCCCCGCCCCCAAGGCAAATATATCTCTATTTACCTTCGGTACTAAAATATGCCCTTTCCAATTGTGCCTATTTTTGTTATTATTTGACCTTGAGAATTAACAAATATCCTCCGTAATCCCTTATTTATTTTTGCAATCCTATAAAAGTCCTATTTTTACTCGTACGTCTGTCACTGGTTATTGCAGAGTGTGATCGCATCCACCAGCTGCGGTTAGATTACGAAGTCACCTTCAAAATATTGGATACTTTATTGAAGCAGAAATATTGCAAGGATTATCGCTCAAACATTATTTACTGATGTTTATGCATTTAAAGTTGCTGAAGAAATCCAACACTTAGGTTTAAACCGCTCCGGTTTATAAAACTTGTAGCACAAATTATCAAAACAAATCCCTTAAAAAGTTCAGGTTAGGTCACTGATCTCCAGCTTATTTGTCCAAGGACCACATTTTAGCTCTCAGTAATTAGAGTTTGATTAATTACTCTAGCGAAAGTTCTATAATAGTGGTTTTATTTAATGAATTTTAATTAGAAAAAAGCTCAATACATGTTTTCGAAGTGGAGTTCTACGTTTCAAAACGGTTCGTGACTTGAATTCATGAAGAACCACACTATCGTTAGCATCATTCATATGAACATTTAAAATTCATATAAAATGCTACTGAGTTATTAAATATTCAACAATAACGCATTACGAGTATACAACTTTTTTTCTAAGAAAAAAACATTTTTTTTTTTTTTGTTTAAATCAAAGTCCAAAGCTATATTAACATTAGTTAGTGCACAATAACTTGTGCACGCATGAAGCTGGTATTAAGTCCTATCTCAGGATAACCATAATTTTAAAATTGATTTTAATATACTCTGAAATGTTAAAAATAAGTTAAAAGTAGAAACACAAAATTAATTTATTAAAAATGAAAAGAAATTTAACTAAATACAATCTAGAAAACTAATTAAAATATTTAATTTAAGTTTACGACAAAAATATTTACAATTATAAACAGTTCAAAGTACACTGTTTGCTTGATATGCTGCGCGATCCACTGGCAGTTGATGAAAATGAAATAATAATAATAATAAAAACAGTAAACAAAATGAAAAAAATAATTACAGAACATCATTCAAGACCTTTCAGTTTTCATCATTCGAAAACTTTACTGTAGAAAATTTTACCAGTTTTTTTTTTTTTTTTGGTGGGGGGGGTAGTTTTCTTTCTTCACATGCACTGGGGTAAATAACATTTCATTTTCAACGCTGTGTTCAAGGTCATGAACTCTATATTAGTCTGCGCTGTGAACCTTAAAAGGAGGACATCAGCCAGCGGATTTTAATTACATCGACTCGTAAATAATAATAAACTGGAGAAAGCAATCGATGATCATTTATAATCAAACTAATCCGGGAATAAATTGAAATAAATGCTGCTGTCAATGATTGGTTGAAGGAATGTGTTCGTCCGTCTCAACCACTTTCACCTTCACCGGGAGATAAAATAATTTGAGACTGGCCTCGGAAATTTTGGAAGTGTCCATTTTTTAATTTAGTTTAACACGAGCATCTTGTCTTGTCCCTTCTTTTAGCTGTCGCAATGATGCGCAGCGGTTTATAATATAAAATTACAAACTTCTAATTGCTTTACAATCTTCTACCTTTGGGACTTCATCTCTGCATGTTTACTTACTGGCGCGTTCAACATTTTTAATTAGCAGCTCGAGAGTAATGGAGGCAATGCAAGCAGTATCTAAGCAGCCAGCCCACCGCTGATGTTCCTCCCTCTGTCCCTCCTCCTCCCCCTATGCAGTGCGCAGCTTCTGATTATTAGGAGCAGAAAAATGGCGGGAAACATCACGTGGCGTTTTTGCGTAACTCAGTCGCAGCTCGGTTCTTTTCCGTTCATTCAACTGCTTTCGAAGCAGAAAAACTGTCTATGGCAGAAGTAAGCAATTTGGAACAGCGCCACCTAGCAGAACTTCAGTTGCTTGCAGCGTTGTGGGAAAGGCCGCGTCCTTGAACAGGAACGCTGCGGGACTGTGCCACTGGCCTCCGTCTGGCGATTTAAACTATGAAGGTCACGAGTCCGATTGGCGGAGGTGTTTTATCACAAAAGGCCATTTACCGCTCTTCTTCCCGTCGAAGGTCGCCAGGTTCAGAACAGATGCACCACCAACGCTACTGTCGTAACAGATGGCTACCTAACGGCTAATTTAGGACCACCTGCTCGTCAAAGGGTTTTGCCTTAGGCCAGACGCCTTTAGCAAAGACAAATCAGCAACCATTACGATCTGCCTCGCAAGCTGCCGAGCTCATCATTTTTTTATTTTTTTAGTGGTGAACTGAAACCCTGAAGCCGCCGCCTTCCTAAAAGCTGAGACATCTTAACATCTCTAGAGATGTCGTACATTTTAAAAGCACAGTGGGAAGTTCGATTTTTGTCGTATCTCGTTTCCAGTCATGGCAATGTTAGCAAAATGTCAGCAGTTCTTGTACTTCAAATAGTACTTGAAGAAGCTCTGGGTATCATTGTATTTGATCACACTGCTGAAACAGAGCCCATCCACACGTTTTTTTTTTTTTTTTTTTCTCCTCTCTTCTTTGATTACTACACAGAAATTCACGTAAACTCTTGCGTTCGGCTTATTCTGATTCCCCCCCCCCCTTACATTCGCAACACAGTTATTAATCCTCTCCTCCTCATCATTTTCATGCTTCGGTGGAATTCTCTTAGCTCGCTCCGTAATTAACATTTTGTCCCGTGTCGGCAAGGGATGAGAGTCTGGTCCAGAGAGAATGCGGGGTGGACTGATTCCTCCGATTACGAGCTGATCTTTTAACAGCAGGCATCACACAGGGGAGCGACTTGTTTGAAAATTTAATTTCATTTACACCACTTGAGATCAAAGTGGTTTCGTCTTCTAAATTATGTATTTGGATCTTGGGCGTTGGAAGCTCCATGATCGATGTCAAATAAACGGAAAAATAATATGCTGCGCGATCCACTGGCAGTTGATGAAAATGAAATAAACAAAAATGAGTAAACAAAATGAAAAAAAAATTACAGAACATCATTCAAGACCTGAATTGCTTTCTCAAGACAATAAATTGGCAACATTGTAGACGGGCTGATGGTAGGAAAAGATGAACTTTTCACTGGCTAGTTTTGACTTTGAAGTGATCCTTAAGATAATTTAACTAGGAGAAATTACCGAAAAAGTTATCTGGAATAAATCTTAACATTGTTATCAGCTACGCGAGGGGTCTGTTCGTTTGAAAATCATGAGAAACTCCTAAAAATGGATCTCATAATGCTTTTTAATCAGCGTGAAGAGAGAAATGAACTCCTAAAAAACTCAAAGGATTGAGCAGCCGAAAACTACTAGTGCAGAAGTAAATATACAAACTCTTCCCTGAAAAGTTGCCATATATATATATATATATATACGTTTCTCTCTTTCTTTGGTGATTAAGAAAACTGTGAAGACTGCCTTTATTGAGTATGGACGATTTTCCAAAGATCGTCCATACGGATGTGATCTACGCAACTCTAAACCGATTCTGTCTGTGGTTTGATGCTAAACTGAACCTGAAATCGGCGAAGACTTTCAAAGAAAATGACTAACGTGAATCTGGAATTGGAATCGTGCTCAAAATTATATTTTAATATGATTTATAGCGCCGGAACACATGGTTACCCAGAACCTGTGTGTACCGTTTGTCTTTCTTTTCAGCCTGCTATCAGTCTAGCTGAACCTGCAGCAAAGTTCATTTCCAACACGTAAAGTCTTGAAGCGATCGCCTGCTCTGAGTACTACCTGTTATTATGCTAATAATATACATTGTAAAATTGTGACAGGCCTTTCAGATCACTCTCACTTAACATGGCTAGCTTTCACACACTGCTTTCTTAGCATTGCTTTGATGATACATTTCCTATTCTATGCGTTGCGTGCAGCGAACATCCTCGATGTCATCGTCCGCAACGCACTTTACAGAATTAGACAGATCACTGACCACATTATTAAGATGTTTCTGCTCCGCTATCTTAGCTGGACTTTGCTTTTTGTTTTTTTTTTTTTCCCCTAAGTAGTTGGGGTTTATGGTTACGTTTAAGAACATTTAAAGCTTCGGTACAAGCGACTGTATCTCCTTCAGACTCGCATTCTTCCTCACTACCCACCCCACTGGGTCTGGGCAACGTGCCTCAGAGCCCAACAACAACACGTACACACGTGGCACAACTGTGGACAGACTTCACTCGCTAACTTATATCATTAACTCGCCCAGTGAATGAGCTGCTGTAAATGAACTTGACATCCGATTTTGAAAAAAATTCCATAATCACGCACAAACTCTCTTATCTGCCTTTCCAACATCCTTTCTTCTCGCATTCGTTTTCACTACTTTGACTTGCCTCCATCTTCCTGTTTTCTCCTCTACAATCCTTTCTCTCTAGGCCATCTTAGCTACAAAAAAAAAAGCTCACGAGAAAGCACCATTAATTCGGTACTTATTAGGCGTTCCTTAACATAGAAACCGAAAGTAATGTTACACCTTTGGTTGCCAAGACCCGAATTCAAATCACGTGTATGCAAAAATGACTTTGGTCTCTTATGAAAGTGGCAGGGATTCTCCTCCCTTCTCAGAATAGGCAAACAGGCAGGGAAATGCATGCAATTAACAGACTTTGACTCAGTCTTAGTTGCTTTGGCTGCAATTCAAATTTGGAATTTTCATACACAGCTTTGGTCAAGTAGAAGAAACCTTCGCAATTATGTATCGATACCTGCAAGAAAGTACTTTTCATTTATCTAAAAAATGCAGTGCGCTACAGTGGGTAAAATGATGAGCCCGTATATATTTTCAGCTCTGTAATTTGTATCTTAATACTATGAAAAATGTAAGCAAAGTCGCATATATTGTCATTGCATAAAACATTTTATGATGCTGTTGTTCTTACATAATGCCGTCAGTAGACGCGCTAATTTGATTGCATCATTCCGTACTTAGCTTAACACGTTGAATTTATTCAGTAGCTTCGCTGCATTTCTCATTGTATCCGGGGCCATTCCACTAATGAAAATTTGGCAATTCTCTAAGCGACAATGTCATCGATATTTGATTGCAAATACATCGTACATAACACATGCATGATATTTGTTTTGAAAATTTCGACTGAACTTCAGATTATTGGAGAGCTGCTGTGGTCTAGTGCTTGTTGGTCAGTTTGTGTGAATTCAGCAGGTAAATGAACGAAGGCAACAGGTCGAAATCTCACAACACTGGTCGGAGAACAAAACTTAAAAAAAATTTAGGCGGAACCGTACTGAACAGCCGATCACAATATTTTAAATATTATATTTACTACTTAATCCTGTCCAGACCGGAGTTGGCCCTTAATAGCGCCCCAGCTCCTGCTGGGTTCTTCCGTCTTTCTAATGCTCATATAACCCTGCGACAAATTGAAAAGCAAAAGTTATCGGGCCTGCAGTCTAGTTTTTTTTGTTTTTTTTTTTTTAAATGGCATTGAAAAGTATTTTTGGTATTTTGTCTGAGATCATTCTAATTACATAATCAGCCGATGTTGTTTATTTTGGGTTTGTTTAATATCATTTTTCCTTTATATTGAATTTTCTGTAACTTCCTGAATCAGTCTTAAACTGTGTCCGATGCATTTGGTT
Organism: Typopeltis vanoorti; assembly: GCF_054136105.1. Lineage (NCBI taxonomy): Eukaryota > Metazoa > Arthropoda > Arachnida > Uropygi > Thelyphonidae > Typopeltis > Typopeltis vanoorti. The sequence continues at coordinate 6,592,132 of NC_143553.1, forward strand.
TATTTTTCTGAAACAATTCATTTAGAATGCCCGGAATTCATTTTGTTTTCCTTTTATCCTATTCATGGTCCATGTTTCCGAGCCATAGAGAACTGTTTTCATTAGAATTGTATTTGAAACGTTACCGTCTGAAGCCATTGCCCATATTCTATTTAACGGATTTTAAAAAAAAATGTATGCTCTATTGCCAATCAATATTTTTCTTTCGGAAAGTATCGGGTATCTAAACGACTAAAATTCTTTATTAAATTTGTTGTTCATTAAGGCAGACTTTGGATTTATTTATTTATTTATTTGCACTTGTAATCACTTTAGTCTTCTCGAAAATTTTTTCATCTTCGAATAGAAATTGTTAGCTTTCTTGGATTAATTTTTCTGCAAATTCTACTCTTGCAATCAAACCACTACGTATTAAGTTATTTATAGAAACCTATTTCTTTTTCATTGATTTCATTATGAATTTAACTATATTAATAAGATAACACAGCCATTAGAATTATTTAAGATCTGATATAATTATCTCAATATATTTGATATTTCTGTTGTGTATTTACAATATTGTACTACGAGTTTTTTTTTCCTTCTCTCTATTGATAAGATTTATATAATCGTGAATAGTTTGTCTATTTACAGATCAAATGCCTGTTGACAATCTTTTAAACTACAATATAATATTTTGTTATATTTGCAATTCTGTTCAGCTAATTGCTTTAAAGCCGAAAATGAGGTCAGTTTGCTCTTTCCTTTCTGATGCTCGCCACTCTTCGTGTATGCTCTGAATTCTACAAATATTATGTTAGTTTGACATCCAGAGACTAATATAACATGAAAATATCAGTAACTAAAGAGTGACAGTAAGTGAAGAACCAGAACCATTAAAACGATTAATGAAGAACCAGAGCTGGTAAAATAATAGAACAAACAAGCGAAATAAATTATCTTGGAATATGTATTAATTCTGAATCCGGATATTTTATGTTAGTGAACGGGCATCAAAAGGAACAAGAGTGTCTGGATGTTTGAACCAAAAAATACAGAAGGATAAACTTTTACATAAACAAAAGATAGGAATCCATGAAATAATAAGACCAACAGCAAGACATGGCAGTCGACAGATACTCAGAAACCTTACAAACAGCAAATGAAATATGAATGTAAAACCATAAAGAAAATTGCTCAAATAAGAGCATCTAAGATTTTCTCCAAGTAGCCAAGTGGGCTGGCTTCTCATTACAGTAAACTATTTATATGAGGGTTTTAGATTTTTCCGACAAATTCTTTTAGATCCTGAATTTATAATTCTTTGAATTGGTGAATTTGTTTTTGAGGCTGTTTTTAGTCATTTTCCCATAATTCTTTTATCGCTTCTCATTTCTATATTCAGAGCTCCTTTCGGTTAATGTTTTTCGGGTAAATGAATGCTAATTTATGTAAAGTATTATTCTTTTGTTTGATTTCTTTTTTGCGCTCTTTTTATACGAGTTTTCGATTAGATCTTCAATCCGTTTCAACTTTTTCTCATTCTCTATTAATTTTTAATTAATAGACAATGAGAATTTTAATTAATAGATAATTAATTCGCTATTTTTAAGTCTTCACGTAGTACGTTTCCTTGAACCGAAACGTTTATATGAAATGTTTATGAAAACTTCTCCACCCCCCCCATATCCTTCCTAAAAGCTTTATTATTTCTTCTGTTATCCATCTATTTCCTTTTATACTTTTAATAATCAAAATAATTTATTTGAAAATTCCTTTTTTCTGTTTTGAATTCAAGTGTAATTATGCTTTCTGTTTGGTTTGGTCGCGAGCTGAAGGGCGGTTTATTTCTGTTTCGTAAATCATACCAAGTTAACTACAACAAATTAGTTAGTTTTACAAAAATTAATGTGTTTCTTCACTTTCACTTGGGTTCCCTGTAGTACAGGGAACCCAAGTGAAGTTAATTACAGCTTTTGAAATTTCTGTCTATGTTTTGCAAGTCACTGGAGGTAAAAAATCTCCCATTTTATGCAGTATATCTTCGTTTTCATTTATTTTATTTTCGGTTGTAATGCGTTTCAAAGAATTTTTCTTCCTCTTCTTAATCATGGGTCAAGTTTGGAACATATATTCGAAAAATGTTCATTTTTTATGACTTCCTTTTATTTTAAAGCTGTTGCATGATGAGAGACTTTCCTTCTATTATTTCCATATTCAAATTACAAAATGAAAATATTATTTCGTTTGCATATTTTGTTTTGAATAATTATCCCCCCACCTTCTCTTCTATGTACGTTGTCTTTTGAAAAGGAAACGATAAAAAAAGGGACAAAATTCCCTTTTTTTATCGTTTCCCTATTTTCAGATTCCCTATATTCAGGTATTTTAAGCCTGGAGGTAATTTTCTCCAACTAGTGTTCAACAGCTTTCTTTCAGTGGTTTAGTCAAGCTAAACTTCAGTCCATCTCGATACGTGGAAAATATAGTAAGGCAATTTCAGTGACCTTGAAATCTCGGCTATGGAATCTAGCCTCGAAGATATTCTACAGAGACAAGAGGCACATCTTGAGGACTTACATTTTTTTTTTCTCCCTTCTTATTCTAATTGAGGCAGAAGGCAGGTGGAGGCACGTGCCAGAACACAAAGGCAAATGCAGCTGGCAATCCGTCGGGCAGCTGTTGTTGAAGATTATTAGGAGCACGTGCATGTACACGCGTCGATGCAGTTTTGCGGTCGGTCTCTATAGAACGAGTGGCCCACCTGTCATTTTGTGTGATTTAGACAAGGTTACCCTTACTGTACCGAACATCTGCCTCAAGTGCTCGGGGTTTTTTGCGAGGACATAACGGCATCAATTAGAGCGCCGATCCTCGCCTTTGATAAATTATTCCCCGTCTGTAACTCGAGGGCTTCCAACATAAGACAGAAAATGGGTTCTTATAACTGATAATAATCCATCACTCTCTTCGTATCTCGAAGGTATGGAAAAGAAGGACTTCAAATTCGCACGCAGATCAATGCACTCAAAGTCGCAGGTGGCGGTTGAAAGGCAGAAAACAAAATCAATCAGCAGTTTCCTCTGGTCGCACATTGCACTGGCTGATGTTTATGCCACCTCGTGTTTTAGTTACAGTAAACAGCTCAGCATAACTTGTTTACGGTGTCTGGCCTTGTTGTTAATATTTCATTTTTCCCGGTAATGCTTTGCTCCGTTCTGATGGACTAGACATCACAAACAAACGCATTTAGACGTCTGTCCTCTGGTGCTCAGCAAAATATCGCGTTCCCGGAAAAACGTCGGGGGAGGGGTGAAGAGTCAGATATATTTACAGACAAAACACTATCCAATGCTGGCCAACAATTCGCAGTATGCGTCTCATATACTAATGAACCTCGCCCTCCAATTCATTCACAAAAAAGGCTTGTAGGCACTTCGACCTAGCTGGTAACCATAGCGTCTGCTAGAACCTGACAACATCTATTTTTGGAATAATGAATTGATAAGGTCACTGCCATTGCAGTCGAGACGCAAGGTTAGCGTGCTACGATCTCATAGCCGTTTATAAAATTGCCTCCAAACATTCTCTAGTGTGAGAAGCGCTCGCAGACTCGTGATGTCAAGACAGGAACGTGAACTTGGGAAGAGGTAGTTAAAAAAAGAAAGCACTGAAATATCATAATCGAAAGCAAACTGGACAATCTGAACACATACGTCCTCATCCGCTAAAAAAATTTCAAAAAATATCCTTAATAGTTATTTTGTGGTAGATTAGGAAAGTATGGGGGGGGGGGAAAGGCTTCATAAATTCAAGAAAATGCTGGACACATATTAAACTACTGAGCAGTTAAAGCGTTTATTATTATTATTTATTATTATTATTTTTTTTTGTTTAACCTTGATACACTGCACAACTGTATACCCGACAAAGCTGGAAAAATTAGGCTCAAATAAATCACATGGATTTATTTGTGCTTCGAGTTCTAAGGCTGACCATTAAAGTTGCTGTGCTGGAAGATGAAGCCACGTTGACTTTGGAAGGTTAATAAACTGTTAATAATTGAAAGAAAATGAACATTCGTAATGGATAAATTTGCACTATAGATGCCGATTTTTTAGTGCAAAAATTACTCATAACTGTATTATTATTATAACTTTAATGAGAGCTTAGTTATTTCAGAGCTGTAATTTAAAGGATTATAAGTCGTTTGAATATTTTCAGTTATTATCTCTTGGAAAAGTCTAAATGAATGAAACATTATCCGGGGGGGGATAGAAGTCTAATTAGATAGCCTCACGTTAGAAACTGATTGAGTTGCAATATTATCATCATTTTCAAATCTCCATAGAGCCAAAAGTCAGACCAGAGGGTCTCCCTCACCTGCCGTAAAGCATTTTCATACTACGCCTTAAATTCGTTCACTGTCTGCTGCACACACACATTCCAATAAATACGTTCTATGCACTATACGCTCTCCATTCGAAAAATTAAAATAACTGTCAGTATCTATTCTCGTGGCACTCACGTACAACCTCACAACTTGCTTTACGATATTGAGTGTAAAATAAAACGCATATAAATTATTGAAAGGAACTTCCAAAGGTAGCAGAAGATGGATCTTCTGCTACCTTTGAAAGTTCCTTTCAACAATTTATATGCCTCTTGTCTTACATCCCATATCGTAAAGCAAGTTTTCATTTGGATGTGTGTGTATATGCTGTGCATTACTTCTCTCTCTCTCTCTCTCTCTCTCTCTGCTATTTAACAAGGTCTGCAGATTAGATTTGTCCGGATTTACCCCAAAAAGCTGTTATGTCCTCTGTTACCCATCTTTATGTTCTTCCTGTCTCCCTGAAACCACGTGACTAAGTTTACACGAACACGTGGACTGAACAATGCCCTGCATAATGGAAGTTACTCAGACTTTCTCCAACCCAATTTCCTTTTCGCAGCAGAAACAAATCTCTGCTGCCCTTTGTAATAATCCCCCGAACTACCAAGTGTTGCAGTTATGTGTTTCCGCCTTTTGGTGACCTTGTGACCATAGGCTGTGCATATTACTCCGTTTCTTCTTTCATCAACTGCGATTTCATATTAGTACGTTCTTTTGTGTTGTTCATTTTTCGCTGTCTTCCTCTTTCCGTATTCTTAACCTTCCCTAACATAACTTTTTCCGATGATCCATCTGCTCGCATAAAATATCCAAATTACATTAACTTCTGTTCAGCAATCAATGTCTCCAAGGAGTATTCTTTCTTTATGTTCTGTTAAATCTTCTTGTTAGTCATTCTTACTCTCCATGAGATTCTCTCCACGTTCATAATTCAAACGAATCAATTCGCTTTCTTCTCAATAATCCGGCTTTGACATCCGCACATCACCAGTGG